>NC_068447.1:48650408-48747908 GCF_023373465.1 Oncorhynchus keta | reverse complement strand
CGATGACGCACTATTCCTGGCGCACCTCTCTGACCGTCCTTCTGATGTCAGTGTCCTTTTGGCTTAGGAGTCTGTTCCCTCACCCTTCGCTCTGGAAGGGGTCTTCTGAGGACAGACGGCTCTGTAGCTCAGAGCTCACAGCATAGTAATGAAACCCTTTAGATACCACAATTTGATGGGAGACGGAGGCTAGGTGGTTCAACTTGAATTCACCCGCTTAGACACAGCTACTCTTCCGTAGCTTGGGTAGAAAAGGATTTCTTTGTCTTCAAACTTGCTTTTCGTTCTGGGTTCATTGACTTTTTAGACCTTGCTGCAGCTTGGGTCACGTAGTCTTCCTGTAAATTCTATACTCACAGGTTTTATACCCTTGGGTCAGAAGTGGGCATAAACGCCTTTAGGGAAATTCTCTGGGGGTACCAAGTTAATGAGGCAAGGTCTAGATTTGATTCAAATCCAATTTTAGACAACTAACTTAACATTTCATCTTCCCAAAAACATTCTATTTGATTTGGATATTTTCCATACAACGTACAATGTATAAACATCAAGCATATACTAGGAAAACTCTTCACATCACAATGTTTTTGTAATAACGTCATGTATTAACCTTTAATAACAAAACAAAAATGACATACATTTTCATATTCCATCTATCGTCATGACCACCATTGTGGCTGACGGAAACCATCGTTTCAAAGTCCCTTTATTTCATGCTTAATGTTCTGAGGCTGGTTCTCCATAGTAACAGGACAAAGGAATTTGTCTGTGGCCTGAGATTTACCAGGGGCGTGAGGGGTCATAAAACCTCCCACATATTCAGACCCCTAGATCTCTCCTCCTCTTTTGGGGTTGAGAGATAATCTGTAGGGTTGTGGTCTCCTGTAACCTGACCTGGTCAGGACAGTCATAACACAACTTAGGATTCTAGCTTTAACGACATCCATGAAAACTGCATTGCAGTTTTGTTACTGTCAATAAATGCTCGCTAGTGTTAACATGCATTGACGTCAGTTGGCTATATAAACATAATATAAACGCAACATGCAATCATTTCAATGATTTTACTGAGTTAAAGTTCATATAAGGAAATCAGTCAATTTAAATCAATTCCGTAGATCCTAATCTATGGATTTCACATGACTGGGCAGGGGTGCCGCCATGGGGGGTCTGGGTGGGCATAGGCCCACCCACAGGGAAGCCAGGCCCAGTAAATCAGAATGAGCTTTTCCCCACAAAAGGGCATTATTACAGACAGAAATACTCCTGAGTTTCATCAGCTATCTGGGTGGCTGGTCTCAGACCATCCCGCAGGTGAAGAAGCCTTATGTGGAGGTCCTGGGCTGGTGAGGCTAGACATCGTCTGTGGTTGTGAGGCTGGTTGGACGTACTGCCAAATTCTCTTAAACGACATTGGAGTCGGCATATGGTAGATAAATGAAAATGTTAATTTTCTGAAAACTGCTTGTGGACATTCTTTGTGTTGTATGAGAAAACAGCACATTTTAGAGTGGTCTTTTTTCCCCCCTTAGCACAAGGTGCACCTGTGCAATGCTCATGCTGTTTAATCAGCTTCTTGATATGCCACACCTGTCAGGTGGATTTGTGCACAACTTTTGAGAGAAATAAGCTTTTTTGTGCTGATGGAACATTTCTGGGATCTTTTAAGAGCGTCTGCTAAATGACTTAAATGTAAATGTTTTATTTCAGCTCATGAAACATGCGCCAAACACTTTATATGATGCGTTTTATATTTTTGTTCAGTGTAATTTAATTACCGCTTATCTTCTAGCTGTCTATCTGTGTTGTGAGAATTTCTGACGCCCGTTTCCTTTTGTCACACTGCCTGTGTATTGTTCCTGGCACGGATGCGTGCACACACAGACACACACACATCCAGACCACCAGGGTTCTGCCATCCCGTTCATTCCATTCATTCCAATGACCGCCTAAATGACGGTCAGATATGGCCGCGCATAGCGCCCGTGTCATTGTGCACCGTGTTAAACTTGCCGGCAGGTGGCCGCCCAGCTATTCGGTGTCACTTCACACGCTCACAAAGAACAGAGCCTGGGAACACGAGACTATTTTAAACAGTGTGACAGGTTAGAATAGTTTAAAATGTTCCAATTCAATCTATTAGCAGCTAGCAAATGGGCATAAGGATTGTTTTTCTTCGGAGGCCAGAAAAGAGCTGGTAAGGTGGACATTCTTGTCTGTCTTGGACTACAGTGAAGTCATTTATATGCAGACCTCTGTGTGTCATGTGGCCCTTAGGTTTATTACTAAAAAAAAAACGTGTCTGACACACCACTGTGATCTCTATCGTGCTTTTGTCAAAGGCACAAGGCGAGACACAGATGCAGACACCGGAGGCAGATGGGTGGAGTCTTACCGTGTTTAATAATCCAAACGGGGAGGCAAGAGAATGGTCGTGGACAGGTCAAAGGTCAAAACCAGATCAGAGTCCTGGAGGTACAGAGTGGCAGACAGGCTCGTGGTCAAGGCAGGCAGAATGGCCGTACAGAGTCCAGAAACAGGCAAGGGTCAAAACCGGGAGGACTAGAAAAAGGAGAATAGTAAAAAGGAGTACGGGAAAACCACGCTGGTTGACTTGACGGAACATACAAGACGAACTGGCACAGAGAGACAGGAAGCACAGGGAAAAAGACACTGGGGAAAATAAGCGACTCCTGGAGGGGGTGGAGACAGGAACAGGTGAAACAGATCAGGACATAACAGCTTTGGCTGGTCTTCCTTGGCTCTACGTAAAACATTAAACATTGGTATACTCTGATATGAGGCCATTTTGGGAAAACTGCCACTTTATTTCTGTCCTTCTTTGTTAATGTCTGAAAATAAATACCAGTTACGATCTCATTCCTACTTACTTTGAATAGTTCCAAAAATCAAAATGGATCACCCCATAGCCTATACAGTTGTTTTTGGACGTTCTCTACAATCTGTAACGCATTAGCTAAGTTAGCGCCGGCGCTAGTCCGCTTCTGTAAATGCCATTGGTAGCAGTTACTGTCTAATGCTTCCTGATGTTATCCCCAATGATACGTTAGCATAATATACTAGTGTAATCAGCCTTAGTTGCCTGTGATTTAGGCAATGACCGTAGAGGTGTGGGAGGTGTGATATCTGGAGAGCTCGTCAAGTGAATCAGAGACTGTTTTCTGTGGCATCCCGCACCACTACAGCTCAAGGAGAGAGGGAAGAGGAGATAGAGAGGTAGTGAGAGCGAAAGGGTTGGGGGAGAAGAAGAGATTGAGAAGATGGGAGGTGTAGAGATAGAGACTAATGAAGCTGGAGGCGACAGAGAAAGGAAGAGAGGAAGAAGAGGGAGGGGGAGTGCCAAGGTGAGTGTGAGAGATCCGTCCAAGTAAGCAGAAGGAGGGAGACTGGCGGTTGGAAAAAGAGTGTAATGCCCAGGGAGTTGAGATCACACGGATACACTGGAGGGAATTCTTCAGAGGGAAGACACACACACTGTCCTGGGGAGGATGGTGAATCAGCAGTAGGTTTTTAACTCTGTTCCAGTTTACTGCACACACCATTACACACACAGAGACCCCTGGGCGCCCTGTACTGTCTCACTACTACACTACAGACTGTTGTGCTCCCCCGCTGTGCAATGGGCCAGCAGCTCTGTCTGAAATGTCCAACCATGTTGTCTCAACGCTGAGCAGCTAGCAGTGCTCCGCTGAGAGGTGTCGTGTGAGCCTGTGCTCGCATGCTGTGTGTCCCTGCATTTATAGACAGTAGCAGTCAAAGGTTTGGACACACCTACTCATTCCAGGGTGACAGTGTGTGTGTGTGTGTGTGTGTGTGTGTGTGTGTGTGTGTGTGTGTGTGTGTGCGTGCGTGCGTGCGTGCGTGCGTGCGTGCGTGCGTGCGTGCGTGCGTGCGTGCGTTTCCACACTATATTGATCCTGTCAAGAGCCTAACGTCAACATTCCCCCCTTGGCACTACACTGAAAGCCTCCCTCTGCACGGACACACACACACGACCCCTTTATCCCCAAATTAGAACACACACAGTCCTTATCATCTGTTCATTCCAAGCCATTGCAGAGCTGCTTTATTTAACGTGAAGTGCTCAGTAAACGCAGAATGTAATGACAAAGAAACAAGTCTCTCTCTCTTCCTCTCTCTGCCACTCACAGGCATCGGCATGGATTGAGGGCACCTGCTAATTATGTTGTGGGCTGACTTCTCTTCCACTTGTCGAAGAGCAAAGCTAACCGTGATGTAGTGCACCTCTCCCGTGGGTGGGCGTATGTGTGTCCTGCGAGGGTGTCCACTCTCCAAGTAACACCATTATCATAATACCTCTTTGTGTATGTGTGGTTTTTTAAATAAAAAAGGTGATGTTTGCATGACATGGCACTCTGATGTTGACAAGCCAAATTATCTCTCTCCCTCTTTCTCTCTCCTTGAAGGGGGAGGAAATTGCTTGTTTAACTGGTGTGTGTGTGTGGGGGGCTCCATCTGTTCCCTACACAGTGGAAAACATGTCTGGGCACAAGGGGCGCTCCCATCCGCAGCTCCTCCAGAGCCCTCTACCACCCCACCACGGCACTGCTAGAGCCGAGGGAGGGAGATGGAGGGACTGAGTAGATGGTGTGTGTGAAGGAGAAAGGGAATAGAAAAGGTATAAAGAGGGAGTTTTGTGTCTCTCATGAGAGAGAAAGATAGCTGGTCCCAAATCGCTCCCTACTCCTTTCCCCCTAAGCCCTTGATATTAGCGTTTCTGAAAGGTCTAGTTAGATTTCACCTTACAGATCTGCAAAACATTGAAGGGTCAAGGGGTGAGGTATAAATAGAACTGGCCCCAGCTGAAAGACACTAGGCTGGGTCACTGGGAGCTAGTATGTGCTGCAAGGATAGCCTAGCTGTGCTAACTGGCAGTGTGGTAGTAATATGGTTTCAAGTGGCCGGGTGAGACAGAGAGGAACAAAGATCAGCTTTGATCAAAGCCACAGTGACGCGAAAGACTGGCCCTTTCTTCAATTATAGGCAAGGCTACAATGTTTTCTTACCTCTTACAGATATAGTAACATGTGCACACACACACACAGCACATAAATAATAACCCTCTCCCCCTACACACATACTCACGAGCACACACACACACACACACACACCCTACTTTAATAGTACACTTTAATGATATCATGGAAAATGGGCGACAGAAAATTGGCCATTCCACTCCCCAGCGCTACGGACCTTCAAAGGGCCCTTCATTAGTGAACAGGACACACAGAGCACAGTGAGTGTGTGGATCTAAGTAACCCCAGTGGATTGGATTAACCCAGTGGTGAACTGATGGGCAGGAGATCGGTGTCAAGGCCATTCTCACTACACTGGGCCCTGCAGATTGAAATTCCACCTCACCCCCGATCTTCTTCAGCCATTCTCTCCCTTCCCACAGTAGGCTTGTGCTCTCCTCTCCTCTCACCGTAGCATTGGTCTCCAATGGGTTACGTACTTTTACCATCTGACACACTAAGCCTCCCAGACCTCATCCACATAGAAATGCTTGATAATATACAGTGCATTCGCTACGTTTTTACTCATCAATCTACACCCAATGCCCCATAATAACAAAGCAAGCACAGGTTTTTAGTCATTTTTGAAAATTTATAAAAGATAAAACATAGAAATACCTTATTTACATAAGTATTCAGACCTTTTGCTATGAGACTCGAAATTGAGCTCAGGTGCATCCTGTTTCCATTGATCTCCCTTGAGATGCATCTACAACTTGATTGGCGTCCACCTGTGATGAATTCAATTGATTGGATATGGTTTTTTTGCAATATTGAAGGTCCCCAAGAACAAAGTCACCTCCATCATTCTTAAATGGAAGAAGATTGCAACCACAAAGACTTTTCCTACAGCTGGCCGCTCGGGCCAAACTTAGCAATCGGGGGAGAAAGGCCTTGATCAGAGAGGTGACCAAGAACCCGATGGTCACTCTGACAGAGCTCCAGAAGGACAACCATCTCTGCAGCACTCCACCAATCAGGCCTTTATGGTAGAGTGGCCAGACGGAAGCCACTCCTCAGTAAAAGGCACATGACAGCCCACTTGGAGATTTCCAAAAGGCACCTAAATACTCTCAAACCTTGAGAAACAAGATTCTCTGGTCTGATGAAACCAAGATTGAATTATTTGGCCTGAATGCCAAGCGTCACGTCTGGAGGAAACCTGGCACTGTCCCTACAGTGAAGCATGGTGGTGGCAGACTAGCCAGGATTGAGGGAAGGATGAACAGAGCAAAGCACAGAGATATCCTTCATGAAAACCTGCTCAGGACCTCAGACTGGGTGGCAAAGGTTCACCTTCCAACAGGACAACTACTTTAAGAAAACAGCCAAGACAATGCAGGAGTGGCTTTGGGACAAGTCTCTGGATGTCCTTGACTGGCCCAGCCAGAGCCCGGACTTGAACCCAGTCGAACATCTTTAGAGAGACCTGAAAATAGTCATGATTTGCTCCCCATCCAAGCTGACAGAGCTTGAGAGGATCTGCAGAGAAGAATGGGAGAAACAAACCAAATACAGGTGTGCCGCTTGTAGCGTCATACACAAGAAGACTGTGTATGTAAGAAGACTGGCTGTAATCGCTGCCAAAGGTGCTTCAACAAAGTACCGAGTAAAGAATCTGTATACTTATGTAAATGTGATATTTCAACAAACAAAATCAATATGCACCTCTAAAAGGATCCTCAATGCTTCAATCTGCACCACTAAATGGATCCTCAATGCTTCAATATGCACCACTAAATGGATCCTCAATGCTTCAATATGCACCTCTAAATGGATCCTCAATGCTTCAATCTGCACCACTAAATGGATCCTCAATGCTTCAATTTGCACCACTAAATGGATCCTCAATGCTTCAATATACACCACTAAAGGGATCCTTAATGCTTCAATATGCACCACTAAATGGATCCTCAATGCTTCAATCTGCACCTCTAAATGGATCCTCAATGCTTCAATCTGCACCACTAAATGGATCCTCAATGCTTCAATATGCACCACTAAATGGATCCTCAATGCTTCAATGTGCACCTCTAAATGGATCCTCAATGCTTCAATATGCACCACTAAATGGATCCTCAATGCTTCAATATGCACCTCTAAATGGATCCTCAATGCTTCAATCTGCACCACTATATGGATCCTCAATGATTCAATATGTACCACTATATGGATCCGCAATGCTTCAATGTGCACCTCTAAATGGATCCTCAATGCTTCAAAATGCACCTCTATATTGATCCTCAATGCTTCAGTATGCACCACTATATGGATCCTCAATGCTTCAATATGCACCACGATATGGATCCGCAATGCTTCAATCTGCACCTCTAAATGGATCCTCAATGCTTCAATATGCACCACTAAATGGATCCTCAATGCTTCAATATGCACCACTAAATGGATCCTCAATGCTTCAATATGCACCACTAAATGGATCCTCAATGCTTCAATATGCACCACTAAATGGATCCTCAATGCTTCAATGTGCACCACTAAATGGATCCTCAATGCTTCAATATGCACCACTAAATGGATCCTCAATGCTTCAATGTGCACCACTAAATGGATCCTCAATGCTTCAATATGCACCTCTAAATGGATCCTCAATGCTTCAATATGCACCTCTAATTGGTCCTCAATGCTTCAATATGCACCACTATATGGATCCTCAATGATTCAATATGTACCACTATATGGATCCGCAATGCTTCAATGTGCACCTCTAAATGGATCCTCAATGCTTCAATATGCACCTCTATATTGATCCTCAATGCTTCAGTATGCACCACTATATGGATCCTCAATGCTTCAATATGCACCTCTAATTGGTCCTCAATGCTTCAATCTGCACCTCTAAATGGATCCTCAATGCTTCAATCTGCACCACTAAATGGATCCTCAATGCTTCAATATGCACCTCTAAATGGATCCTCAATGCTTCAATATGCACCACTAAATGGATCCTCAATGCTTCAATGTGCACCTCTAAATGGATCCTCAATGCTTCAATATGCACCTCTAAATGGATCCTCAATGCTTCAATCTGCACCACTAAATGGATCCTCAATGCTTCAATATGCACCACTAAATGGATCCTCAATGCTTCAATCTGCACCACTAAATGGATCCTCAGTGCTTCAATATGCACCACTAAATGGATCCTCAATGCTTCAATATGCACCACTAAATGGATCCTTAATGCTTCAATATGCACCACTAAATGGATCCTCAATGCTTCAATATGCACCACTAAATGGATCCTCAATGCTTCAATATGCACCACTAAATGGATCCTCAATGCTTCAATGTGCACCACTAAATGGATCCTCAATGCTTCAATATGCACCACTAAATGGATCCTCAATGCTTCAATGTGCACCACTAAATGGATCCTCAATGCTTCAATATGCACCTCTAAATGGATCCTCAATGCTTCAATATGCACCTCTAATTGGTCCTCAATGCTTCAATATGCACCACTATATGGATCCTCAATGATTCAATATGTACCACTATATGGATCCGCAATGCTTCAATGTGCACCTCTAAATGGATCCTCAATGCTTCAATATGCACCTCTATATTGATCCTCAATGCTTCAGTATGCACCACTATATGGATCCTCAATGCTTCAATATGCACCACGATATGGATCCGCAATGCTTCAATGTGCACCTCTAAATGGATCCTCAATGCTTCAATATGCACCACTATATTGATCCTCAATGCTTCAATGTGCACCACTAAATGGATCCTCAATGCTTCAATATGAACCACTATGTTGATCCTCAATGCTTCAATATGCACCACTAAATGTATCCTCAATGCTTCAATATGCACCACTAAATGTATCCTCAATACTTCAATATGCACCACTATGTTGATCCTCAATGCTTCAATATGCACCACTAAATGTATCCTCAATGCTTCAATATGCACCACTAAATGTATCCTCAATGCTTCAATATGCACCACTAAATGGATCCTCAATGCTTCAATATGCACCACTATATTGATCCTCAATGCTTCAATGTGCACCACTAAATGGATCCTCAATGCTTCAATATGCACCACTATATTGATACTCAATGCTTCAATGTGCACCACTAAATGTATCCTCAATGCTTCAATATGCACCACTATATTGATCCTCAATGCTTCAATGTGCACCTCTAAATGGATCCTCAATGCTTCAATATGCACCACTATATTGATCCTCAATGCTTCAATGTGCACCACTAAATGTATCCTCAATGCTTCAATATGCACCACTATATTGATCCTCAATGCTTCAATGTGCACCTCTAAATGGATCCTCAATGCTTCAATATGCACCACTATATTGATCCTCAATGCTTCAATATGCACCACTATATTGATACTCAATGCTTCAATGTGCACCACTAAATGTATCCTCAATGCTTCAATATGCACCACTATATTGATCCTCAATGCTTCAATGTGCACCTCTAAATGGATCCTCAATGCTTCAATATGCACCACTATATTGATCCTCAATGCTTCAATGTGCACCTCTAAATGGATCCTCAATGCTTCAATATGCACCACTATATTGATCCTCAATGCTTCAATGTGCACCACTATATGGATCCGCAATGCTTCAATATGCACCACTATATTGATCCTCAATGCTTCAATGTGCACCACTATATGGATCCGCAATGCTTCAATATGCACCACTATATTAATCCTCAATGCTTCAATGTGCACCACCAAATGGATCCTCATAAAAAATGCTGTAGATCGTTTTAGTAATCAATTCATATGTGTTGCGAGTGCTTTTCCTATGCAATTTTATATGCATCCTCAGAAAAGGGCAGAAATGTAATGAAAGGACCTCGATAGGACCGTGCCTCAGGACTACCTGGCCTGATGACTCCTAGCTGTCCCCAGTCCACCTGGCCGTGCTGCTGCTCCAGTTTCAACTCTTCTGCCTGCGGCTATGGATCCCTGACCTGTTCACCGGACGTGCTACCTGTCCCAGACCTGCTGTTTTCAACTCTCTAGAGACAGCAGGAGCGGTAGAGATCCTCTGAATGATCGGCTATGAAAAGCCAACTGACATTTACTCCTGAGGTGCTGACCTGTTGCACCCTCGACAACCACTGTGATTATTATTATTTGACCCTGCTCGTCATCTACGAAAATTTGAACATCTTGGTCATGTTCTGTTATAATCTCCACCCGGCACAGCCAGAAGAGGACTGGCCACCCCTCATAGCCTGGTTCCTCTCTAGGTTTCTTCCTAGGTTCTGGCTTTTCTAGGGAGTTTTTCCTAGCCACCGTGCTTCTACACCTGCATTGCTTGCTGTTTGGTGTTTTAGGCCGGGTTTCTGTACAGCACTTTGATATATCAGCTGATGGAAGAAGGGCTGACATTTGATTTGATATATAGGTCATCCTAGTAATGCTGTGTAAACCTTAATTGAAATTCTTTAATATATAAATTCTGATTAGATACTCAGAAATGATTGAATATGCAGTTCTACCTAGATCCTCATAGAAATGTAATGCTCTAAGGAGCTTCATAGAATTGGTTTGATGTGTAATGTGATCTGTGCATGGTTGCATGCCATGCATTTTTGTGCAGTGGCAGCAGTTGATTTTGGTGGCAGACACATGCCTTTGTCATGTGGTCTGTCTCCTTATGAAGGAAATATAGCTGATGAATTTGCCTGGAATGTGCTGTATATTAATAAGCACGTCTGCCCATGCCAAAGACAGTGGGACAACAAGAACACAAAATGAATGTATGTGTTTGTTCGATGCTTGTTGCCTCCGTGAATTTGCCTATTGTCATGTATTTTTTTTGCAGTAAACCTCTGCTTGTGTGTACATGTTGGGCTGAGTGTGTGTTTGCGTTGTCAGTATTGCATTTCCCCCAATATGTGCGTCCATTCGTGGCCAACTACAGCAGCGTGCTTCATTCAGAATGGGCTAAACGCTGCCAAAGAGGGCAAATTAAGACAAATGAAGAGAAGCGCATAATTTATCCACATTCTCCCAGAATCCCTGTCTCGTTCCCACTTTATCCTGGCAGGAAATGTTACAAAGCCTCAACATTGAGGCGCGAGAGTATAATGAAAAGCACATAAGCGTGGAAAGCTTTGCCTACTTTTGTGTTGATGGCAATTAATTTTCTAGCGGCTGCGATCGCTAGCGCTAGCCGCCGGTGCACGGGACACATCCTAGAAATGTGAACAGATGTCCCCCATCCAACATCCATCCACTCCCCCACTCGCTGGTGTGTACAACTGAGTCTTAGGGCCCCATATTGCTGCTCGCTTTCCCCGGCTGAGAGGGTAGTGAAGTTCAGAGTGATGGATAGGCAGCATGGGCTTTGACTCTCTGAAAATAACACAATCATGTGCTACGTTCACCTCTCAGGGTTATTAAGATACAGCGAGTGATGGAGAAGAGAAAGGGAGGGGGCGGCTTGACAGCCTCTAAATTGAGCTTGGCAGATCTGAAGTACCAGGCTCCTTCTGATGGCCTTTATTTGGTGCTTACTTCCTCTTTGGTGTGTGTGTGTGTGTGTGCGTGTGCGTGTGCGTGTGCGTGTGTGTGTGTGTGTGCGTGTGCGTGCGCGTGTGTGTGTGTGTGTGTGCGTGCGTGCGTGCGTGTGTGCGTGTGTGTTACTACTCCTCTTTGGTTTTTATGTGGCATGGGAGTGAACGAAGGAAGGTGAAAGGAGGAAAGGGAGAAGGGTTAGGTCGCATTTTACATTGACAGCCCTCTTTTTTTCATCTCCCTCTCTTTTTCTCTCACCACCTGGGAGAAGAGCCAGGGAGAGAGGGAAAGGGAGAGAGGGAAAGGGAGAGAGAAAAAGAGAAAATGAAGTGATTTGTGGAAGTATTGATCTCTGAGCCACGGTTATTGATTAGAGCGTGGAGAGAGATGGAGGGGGTGGAGAGTGATGGAGAGCTTTGTCTGAAAGAGGAGCGAGGGGGGGACTGTCTACTGGGGCCCAAGAGCTGCTTTATAGGGGGCTCTTTATACGGCACCAAATTAGGGCACTCACAGGTAGGCGGGAAGGTCAATTCTTATAGGGCAATTTTATGGACCTGCTTTTTTCTATTTCATTACCAAGAATTCATCTCTACTTTCTGATTGTGGTAAACTACCAGGGGGGGGGGTAGAGGTTTGGCACTGTAAAATTCCATTATCAAATCTCTCAAGTCATTTCAAATGGCAACATCTCACATCCAGAACCATTTTCACAGTCCTCTTTCTCAAACAAACTTAGTAAAAGCCAAAATGAAACAACACAAACCATACAAGGTTGAGCATCTTCCATCTTCAAACCACCTTAAAATTAGCCTTGTCTCACGATAGCTCTCATGAGTGTAGCGAGGCTACCTTAAAATTCCTCCTCTGTCTACAAATCATCCTTTTATCCTATTCAATCCCAATGGTGATTCGGAAGAGCATGGAGAAGTATAGGACTTTTATCCTTTTACCCAGTGAAACCATTTTTGCACCAGATAGAGCTACAGGCACACTCACACAGAGTAAAGCCATCTGCCACTGGCTTGGGCCTTCTCTAGGAAGGACCCCTGAAGTCCCTCACCACCCCCGTTTTAGAGCCAGCATGGAGAAGCAGTTTCCTTTTCCACCCCTGTCTTTGTTGGAAACTGAGGGGAGTTGCAGAACCATGGTGGAGATGAGGCTGTTTTTAGAGATGGGAGAATGCCTTTGGTCCCCATACATTGACACACTGACTGAGAGGCAGATTCCCCCTCAGTCTTTTCTCTTCAACATCCTCTCTCTCTTTTTCATGTAACATAGAAAGCTTGATGATGAAACACTGGGGGGGAGAGACGGAGAGAGAGATGGAGCGAGAGCACAAGAGCAAAATGGGAAATGTAGAGCGAGAGAAAACGTTAAGGGACAACGTTAGATTCCATGAGGCTATGGATCTCACCGTAAGCAAAAACCCTAAAGCAACACGGGAACGTGTGTTTGTGAAAAGATACACACCATACCATGGGGAGTTATTTGGGAGGGCTTGGAAGTTATGTTCAGATGGTGAGAGGGAGAGCACTCCTCTCCAACAACTCGGTGGATGAGTTGAATAATTGAATCTCGCGTAGCAGTGTGTGCATGTGGCAGGCGCCGGGGATTTAGTCATGTATATTGCATCACGTTGTCATCTTTTTAGAGCCGCGCTGCTCTCCACTTTCCTTTGTGCCGGAGATGAAGGGTGACAGGATAAGGGCCACATCTCCATTATTTAAACTGGGGACCAGGGCCCATCCATTCTGACTCTCACTCTCTCTCTCTCTCTTTCTCTCTGAGGTGTCCATGAGGAAGACGTCCTCCCAAATCCCACTCTTCCTTCCTCTCTTTCACTCTTACTTTTACCTCTCTCTCACACCCATTCTCTCTTCCTCTCCCTCTCTCCAAATATATGCCCCTGTCTTTCTCTCCCTTATTGTTCATTCTCCTCCTCTGCCTCTCTCTATCTCCCTTTTTCACTCTCGATCTCCCTCTCTCCCACTGTTCTCGCTTTGTCTGACTGACACGCAGCGATGCAAAGTATCCCGGCAGCCTCATTTTGATGAAGAGTTATCACCGATGGGGTATGATCCCTCTGATACTACACTGTACTTTGTCACCATGAGCGTGACAGAACAGATGTCACAAGGTTCCATATTTTGGGCCTGATTTACTGTACCATTTGTTTGCACCTGTTATTATCAAAAGGGAATATAACATTAAAGTGTAGAGTAAATACATTTAGTTAGATTTTTCTCAATTTGTATTCCCACTTGAAAATAACGGGTGCTTGTGTGCTGGTGCAGCACGCCAGGTAAATTTGACCCCATGGAGTATTGGTCATAACAGGTTTTTATGCCTGCATATGACATCTTATGTCATGCTTATGACAGACTTATGGGGGAGGGGGGTTATCATGATATAAGTAGACTGTTGGAAACACTGAGAGAAAACATGCATGGTTCTGTTCAGGAGCAAGTTACATATTACGCGCCTATTTATACTGAACAGAAATATGAATGCAACATGTAGTGTTGGGCCCATGTTTCATGAGATCAAATAAAGATCACAGAAATGGTCCGTACGCACAAAAAAGGTATTTCTCTTCAATTTTGTCCACATCCTTTTTAGTGAGCATTTCTCCTTTGCCAAGATAACCCATCCACCTGACAGGTGTGGCATAACAAGAAGCTGATTAAACAACATAGTTATTACACAGGTGCACCTTGTGCGGGGGCAATAAAAGGCCATTGTAAAATGTGTTGTGTTTTGTCACACAACACAATGCCACAGTTGTCTCAAGTTTTGAGGGAGCGTGCAATTGGCATACAGACTGCAGGAATGTCCAGAGAATTTAATGTTAATTTCTATACCATAAGCCACTTCCAACGTCGTTTTAGAGAATTTGGGAGTATGTCCAACCGGCCTCACAACCGCAGACCACGTGTAACCTCGCCAGCCCAGTCCAGTCCACATCTGGCTTCTTGATCTCCGGCATCGCCTAAAACCAGCCACCCTGACAGTTGATGAAACTGAGGAGTATTTCTGTCTGCAATAAAGCCGTTTTGTGGGGGAAAACTCATTCTGATTGGCTGCACCCTGCACCATGGCTGCACCCCTGCCCAGTCATGTGAAATCCATAGATTAGAGCCTCATTTATTTATTTGAATTGACTGATTTCCTTTTATATGAACTGTAACTCAGTAAAATCTTTGAAATTGTGGCATGTTATGTTTATATTTTTGTTCAGTATAGTTGTATTTTATTTCTTCTGATTCTTTGCTCTATCTTTTCTCTCGCTCTTTCTCGGTCTCCCTTTAACCTCTCACCATCTTCTCTTGCTCTCTGTCCATCTGGTCTTGTGCACTCTCCTTCCTCTCACCCGCCAGCTCCCCTCCCTCTTTCTGTCTGGGTCTGGGAAACTGTGTGGGAGTGTTTGTTGTGCTGCAGTGTGTGCTTGTGTGATAAATTATAAGTTGATGCAGGTGTGAGCCAGGTCAGCAACCCCCGGCACAGCTCAGGAAGCTCAATGAGCGGGAGGGGAATTGATTGGTCTTTTATACGTGGAAATGAGTAAATACAAGCGCACACTCACACACAATCTCAGTCCAGACGGGGAATGAAAAAGGTAATAGACCTTGCTCGTTGAAATACTGTTGTAGAAAGGAGGGAAAGAAAGTTTTTGAAAAGTATGAATGTCTGTTTTTCTCTTTTCTTCGTCGTGAGCAGATGTTTCCTCACTCACTCGCTATGCTTTGTATGATCAATAATTGACTGCATCAATCCCCTGGGAGCTTGTAAGTAAAAGATCAATGGACTTTTTAGGCAGATGTATTCTACAGGCACAAAGACAATGTTCATCTGCAGTTCTCCCGGACCTTCTGGTGCGTTGCTGTAAATAGTGTTATCGCTGAGGCGGCGGACCGATACACAATTTTGCCGTACTATGAATCAGTTGCCTACCTCTGAGTGCGTCGCTTTCAGCCCTTGACATAACATCTAGGCCCGGAGAAGATATTGCATTTAACCTTAGCATTTGTCAACAAAATTTGATTTTCAAAATGTCACGTGTGCTCTTTCTCCGGCCTCAAGGTCACCAGGCTGCTCATTAGGGTGCACACCTGTCGCCAGCGTTACTCGCATAATGACACTCACCTGGACTCCATCACCTCCTTGATTACCTGCCCTTTATATGTCAACTCCCTTGGGTTTCTTCCCCAGTCGCCAATGTTGCTGTTTCATGTCAGTGCGCTGTTTGTGTTTCTTGTTTTGTTCATTTATTTATTAAATGTATTCACTCCCTGAACTTGCTTCCCACCTCCCAGTGTACATCCTTACACAAAATTAGATTATTCTAACCCAACATGGAATCTAAGAGCGAGTGCTTAGGGGCCGATCCGGCATTCACTGGCAGAATAGCAATAAAAAAATAGCGTTTTCCTAATGACCCCAACCTGCGAGTGAGTCGTTCCCATTTTGAAACCAGATGAAACAACTGGTGAGCAGAAATGCGTTAGTCAGTTCAGTTCTTTGTAAGAGCTACATCTGTTTCTCCTTTGTCATCAGTGTTAGTTTTCAAGGGGTCATTGTGCAGAAACAACTGTGCCACAATGGCCATGGCCTGGACAATAGCACAGAGAATGTGATCAATCGCACATTGATGCGTGGATAGGTCAACACTGCACCACAACTGAGGTGCTTTTGAAGGCAGCACAGTGGGCCAAAGAAGAGGGTTATCACAATGTGTCTGATATATGTTTCTACCTGACACCAAAAGATGTGTGGAACATCCAAAGCTCTCCTCCGACACCAGGCTTGATGAGAATGACAGCATCAGCGTTGACAGACTGGTCAAGTCTGACCTTCAACAGGAGGTCATGTTCTACCAACCACTGTTCCACTCCACCAAACCAAACACTAATCATTGTACTGCAGATGGAGCAACTTGCCAAAGATAGAAACGGAATGTTTTTTCCTGGATACAACCTACAAAGTAATCACAGCTTATGTTTACACATTTTATGAATTAATCATTCAGCATCATGGGCGTGGAATTCCTGTTGCTTACTTCATTGTATGTGAGGAGACTACAGATGTGCTGGAGGTGTGCTTGCAGACGTTCGAACAGGCTATCCCAGGATTTTAAAAGAACCATGCACGTGACCAATATGAAGGAGATGGTGCATTTAAATAGAGATGCGGATATGCTTTCATTGAGATGTGTGATGTTCGACAGAGACCTGAACGAGGTCAGTGCAGTCCGCAAAGTGTTTCCAGAGGGTAGCATTCTTGTTCCATGTCTTGCAGGTGTCTCAACCAGAGTTTAACAGAGCATTAATTCAAATAAAACATCCCATTAATCATGGTTCGGGCACCATTTAGAATTTTGGAATTTGCTCCCAATCAACTCATGAGTTGAAATGTAATTTGAATTGGCCACACTCCACAAGATGTAGAATTTGAGTGACAGGAAGTAGAAAGTGATTCAGTGAAAGATGCTGGATATAATGAAAATATGCTTTTATCTTCTCCTCCCT
Organism: Oncorhynchus keta; assembly: GCF_023373465.1. NCBI lineage: Eukaryota > Metazoa > Chordata > Actinopteri > Salmoniformes > Salmonidae > Oncorhynchus > Oncorhynchus keta. The sequence continues at coordinate 48,730,792 of NC_068447.1, read as the reverse complement.
AACAATGGGAATTTCACTGAATTCAATTGTATTTACTTACATTCAAATTCTAATTGCAATGCTGTATCCTGTTTACCACTTCAATTAAAATTCACTTTAAATTCAAGAATTTAATTGGAATTTAAAACATTCTCAATGTAATTATGAACTTACCCCAAACCTGCTATTATTGATATAGTATGCATTTAGGCTATGCATTTAGGCTATGCACAGATGGATGGTCAAGAGAGACTGGGGCCATTTTGACAGGAATACTGTTGTCCAGTCAGTGGTTGCCATGAAGAATTGGACAACAGTAAGAGCACACAATATTCATAGCTTGTTTAAAGTTGTAACATGTAGTTTTTCCCTTTGCTGCCCTCTTCAGCAACACTATACATTTTAACACAATACATTTTCTAATAGCGGCAAATCTGAAAACATGGGCATAAAGTCCGATGCATACTGGTCCTTTAACTCTAGAACCACTGGGCCTCGAGGGACCCCCCTTAAAGCTAATGAGCAGTCAATCTGACTGAAACATTCTAACAGTGTAATTAATACATTTCATTTATGCTATCTCAAAAATAATCATTTGGTTGTGTTTATGAAAGCCTTGGCTAACATTAGAATAAGATTTTTGTCATTTCAAATGATTTTTTGTTATATAGTACCAGTCAAAAGTTTGGACACACCTACTCATACAAGGGTTTTTCTTTAGTTTGACTATTTTCTACATTGTAGAATAGTGACAACATCAAAACGATGAAATAACACATATGGAATCATGTAGTAACCAAAAAAAGTGTTAAAGAAATCAAAATATGTTATATTTGCCAAGAGAGATGACAGTCCGTCACCACTGGGACCCTTAGTGTTACGCGAAGTGGAACAGGGAAACCCAAGACCAGACTCAGACGAGGAGACTGGGATGAAGTAAACAAGGTAATTATTGAAACACAGGGGGGAGATGGAGTGCAGGCCAGGGGAAGCTCGGGTGGGTTGCAGGAAACCAGGTGAGGAGGCTGAGGCTGGAGTGAGAGGGGTTGGCACAGGGTAAGCAGGTCCGGACGGGAATCCAAGGGAGTAGTAGAGTGGGGAATCCAGGACAGAGTAGCAGGGTGAGGAGATGTGGGACTGGAGACAGGAACCAGAGTCAGAGCGGGCAGAACTGTAGCGGAGAGGAAAACTGTGTCAGGCAAGGCACAACAGGATGACAGGATCTAAATCGTAACAAACAGCTAGAAACGTAGACTGACTGAGCAGAGATTACGATCTGGCAGTGTAGAAGTGGCAGGACTGAGTATTTGTAGAGGTCTTGATTATGGAACAGGTTGCAGCTGGTGGGGATCTGCTCTGACTCCAGCACACCTGTCTCCGCCCATACAATCACACACACAGAGAGAGAGAGGGAGAGGGAGAGAGCACTGGGGGAGTGGCGGCAGGTCAAGGAGACACATGATGAGCAGTAGAGGGTGTGGCAGGAGCAGATGTAACACTTAGTGGGACTATCATTTGTTTTTCAACATTACAATAACCCAACACACCTCCAGGCAGTTTACGGTCTATTTGATCAAGAAGGAGAGTGATGGTGCTGCATCAGATGACCTGGCCTCCACAATCACCCGACCTCAATCCAATTGAGATGGTTTGGGATGAGTTAAACCGCAGAGTGAAGGAAAAGCAGCCAACAAGTGCTCAGCATATGGGAACTCTTTCAAGACTATTGGAAAAGCATTCCAAGATGGTTGAGAGAATGCCAAGAGAGTGCAAAGCTGTCATCAAGGCAAAGGGTGGCTACTTTGAAGAATCTCAAAAGTCAAATATATTTTGATTTGTTTAGCTTTTTTGTTTTGGTTACTACATGATTCCATATGTGTTATTTCATAGTTTTATGTCTTCACTATTATTCTACAATGTAAAAAATAGTAAAAATATTGAAACATCCTGTAATGAGTAGTGTGTCCAAACTTTTGACTGGTACTGTTGTGTCGATATGAAAGCAGTCAAAAATAGTCCATTACTGTTTAATTGTGTGCGTTTTCACGCAATGGCATCAGATGGATTTCATTTATCCCTTGTCCTCACAGTTGACACAAATATTCGTAATTGTCACTTGCTTGACGCACTTTGACATACCTTTATTTGGTCGCAGTGCTTAATAGTCTCCGGTTCTCTCTTTATTGTGTCCCCATTGTCTTGTCATTCTTCAGCTCCCGTCTCAAGTTGTTTATGCGGCCGGCCAGGCTTGATTTCTTTACAAGTAACTTGTTTGCCAATGAGTCAAGTGACAATTGTCCATGTCTCCCCTTGCCAATGTAAAGTTCCAGAAGCCTCATCACCACATACTCCGACACTCGCTCACATGCTGCCCGATGTGGAGCTTATCCCAAATATTGAAGGCCGTTTAGCATGTAAAGTTTGCGCACACTCTCATTGTGTAGCCTACTCCAAGTGGGCCAGAGTACAATAGAAGGGCCCGCCCTGTTCTTCATTCACAATTGGTGATGACGTTGTCCTCGCTCGTCAACTCACCCATTCACTCCCTTTCTCATACTTTACTTCATTTTTTATATAGTATGTGTGAAATTAGTTTCGGAATAGTGTAGGTTTAGGTTCAGTTTCGAAGTGATTACTAGCTGGGTACTGTACTGTCAACTGTTGGGAGAAGGAAGGGCAACGAGGGAAAACCGTAAAAAAAATGGCATGCCCTCCTAAAACTGGTTATAACTCCAGTACAATTCTAACACAGACAGTGTTTATGAAAATAAGGAGGGGGGCATGACTTTAATAATGGCAGAGTAATACAAAAAATACAAATAATGAGCAGTCAAAATGACTGTTTTAGCGGTTGTAGTGTTAACTAAATGTGTATTATAGTGAAAGACGATCACTAGATAAGCAATCAATCATTTTGTCACACTGTTGACTGTTGTGGTGTCCTAGGGCTAGTAGGAGTCACGCTGTCCTGGTGTAAGGCAACAGCGCCGATCCAAACTTCAAATTAGATGTTACATTAAGATCTTGTCTTTCCTTGGATTCCTTCCATCCTCTTAGCTTCTTCTTAAAAGGCATTGGAGGATAGGATCTGAGGTGCCACCCTTTGGACCATGACCTCCAATGTGAGAACAGAAGAGAGGCAAGGAGAGAAGAGGTTGCAAAACATTAAGGAAAATCTTTTTTCTCGAGATTCACCTCGAGATTCGCATTTGGCCCTAGTCCATTCAAAATTCAGCACATCCCCACCCTCCCTTCTCCCTCCTTTTGAATGAGCCCTCTGATGTTTCAATAGCGTTTCAGCAAGAGAGCCCTCCCTTGTTACCTAATAATCCCGTTTCCTAATTTGGTATACATTTGGTTTGGTAAATGTCTCCCTTTGCATCCATACAGACAGACTACATGGACAACACACAGCAGGGGGACATGCATATGACCGTTTCCGTGGTCAGAGAAAGAGGGCAGACACAATGTTTGTCAGGGTAAAACTAAGGAGAAAAGGACGAAGGAAATAGTATACCCTGTGTGTGTTTATGAGCACACACACCTTTTTTTGCACATACACATTTGAGTGCAGGAATGTGGTAATGTGCTGCACTTTGAATGAATAATGCCAGAGCGACTCGGCCTCTTTCATTTGTTGCCACCTTGTACGTGGTCAGACATTACGGAGCTTTCCAGGTAACACACTGTCTGTACAAAATGTTTGTGGGCATAGTTGTTTGTGTCGTGCATTATATGTCATTTGCTTCTTGATGAAATTGAAAGATGCCAGCATGGTATGGTGTGAGACGGGCCCAAACCCATCTACTGCAGAGCTACTGTAAGGTTGTATTCAGCCCACGTGACAAACAAACGTTGATTTGAGACAGTGTGTGCAGGCTTTGACATCTGCTCTGCTAAAGTATGTACTGTCTGTCTTCATTGATGTATTGTCTGTCTTCATTGATGTACATGATTAATGAAACTATATATTCCCTAAACCTGACTCATTTAAAGACATCAGGCAATTACAAAGCTTATTTCAGTGTATTTGACCATGTAACATATTCTCGCTTTCTGTCATGTACTGGTCCAACACATTTCTGAAATGGCTGAGCAGATGTCCTCCCAGACCAATGATTGTGTTTTTTGTATATCACTTTTGAGTAAACAGTTAGTACTGTAGTGTATCACTGTATAATTATATTGTTATTCATTGCATTATCATACATGTACTTGAACTGTTGCACCCCAGCAAGCTTTCTATCTGGCTTGGCTCAAGGGACAGTTATTTATTTAACTAGGCAGCTACTTTCAAATCTATAAATGTACTCGGCGACATCCCGATGTCCCTGCCTAGATCAGCAGCTTCAGCTGAAACAAAACAACATTTAAGCTGGTAAAGTGAGCATAAATAATCATTATTGCAACCACCACAAAATACATGAATGGTGAGCTTCCCTGAATCCACCAAACCACTATTTCACATTTCAGAGAAAATCCTTAACAAAACCCTCTGTGATCTTATTTGGTCTCTCTTTTCTGGTGAATAAAACTGAAATCGCAACCAGCTTTCTATGGCTTGTTTTAAAAATAGCGATATTTTGGAGATTATTACATTTTCAAATAAACGAAAGTGAGAGGTTGTAATCTGAATATATAAGGCCATTCTTGAACACAGGGTGAGACTTTCTTACTAATTTGCTCGAAAATTAGTTCAGATTTAAGTATAACTTTTGCATGACTGGTGCCTTCAGTGAGAGGTCTAATGCATTAATATTTAATCATTTCTGCCCTCCGAATTCAAATGTATTATATAAAAAGGCCCTTAATTTCCAAATAAAATGTTCTATTTTTTGCTCATATACAGTTGAAGTCGGAAGTTTACGTACACTTAGGTTGGAGTCATTAAAACTCATTTTTTTAACCACTACACATATCTTGTTACCAAGTCGGCAAGTCGGTTAGGACATCAACTATGTGCATGAAACAAGTCATTTTTCCAACAATTGTTGTGAAATAATCTATAATTCACTGTATAACAATTCCAGTGGGTCAGAACGTTTACATACACTAAGTTGACTGTGCCTTTAAATAGCAAATAGCTTGGAACATTCCCAAAAATGATGTCATGGCTTTAGAAGCTTCTGATAGGCTAATTGACATCATTTGAGTCAATTGGAGGTGTACCTGTGGATGTATTTCAAGGCCTACCTTCAAAACTCAGTGCCTCTTTGCTTGACATCATGGGAAATTCGAAGGAAATCAGCCAAGACTTCAGAAAAAAATTTTAGACCTCCACATCCTTGTGAACAATTTCCAAACACCTGAAGGTACAGTTATACTGAACTGTGACTGCAATGTTTTTTCGTAAGAGACAGTTAACTCAATATCACACAGTCCCACTGTTGCAGTCCCACAGAGAGAGAAAAGAACAGTATGAAGATGAAATAATCATGCAACACATAGTGGAAGTAATACAATACTAACTCTGAGGTAAACACATTGTTTTTTACTAACAATATGACTTAATCGCGAACTGTCTGGCATCCTCTAACATCTAAGCAGTTCCTAGAGTTGTCCTTCTTGTAATTTCTGTCAACACTGTCATACCTAACTATCCCATATCAGTCCACACACCCCTCTCTCACCAGTGAGAGCATGACATCATGTATTATGGATGATCGCTCCCCAAAACAGAGTGAGCATTACAAGGACAAGGCATTTTCATCCATTAAAAAGCCACACACTGGACATGCTCTCTCTCTCAAATGGGATGTTCTCCATTGGGTACAAAGAAATCCACCAGCATGTAATTTAAAGGTCCAAATCTAGCTCCTAAACCTAATTATACCCCTACACTAATTCTACCCCTACACTAATTCTACCCCTACACTAATTCTACCCCTACACTAATTCTACCCCTACACTAATTCTATCCCTACACTAATTCTATCCCTACACTAATTCTAACCCTACAATAATTCTACCCCTACACTAATTCTACCCCTACACTAATTCTATCCCTACACTAATTCTATCCCTACACTAATTCTAACCCTACACTAATTCTACCCCTACACTAATTCTATCCCTACACTAATTCTATCCCTACACTAATTCTATCCCTACACTAATTCTACCCCTACACTAATTCTACCCCTACACTAATTCTACCCCTACACTAATTCTACCCCTACACTAATTCTATCCCTACACTAATTCTATCCCTACACTAATTCTAACCCTACACTAATTCTACCCCTACACTAATTCTAACCCTACACTAATTCTATCCCTACACTAATTCTATCCCTACACTAATTCTACCCCTACACTAATTCTACCCCTACACTAATTCTAACCCTACACTAATTCTAACCCTACACTAATTCTACCCCTACACTAATTCTATCCCTACACTAATTCTACCCCTACACTAATTCTAACCCAAACACTCATTCTAACCCTACACTAATTCTACCCCTACACTAATTCTACCCCTACACTAATTCTACCCCTACACTAATTCTACCCCTACACTAATTCTAACCCTACACTAATTCTACGCCTACACTAATTCTATCCCTACACCAATTCTACCCCTACACTAATTCTACCCCTACACTAATTCTACCCCTACACTAATTCTATCCCTACACTAATTCTATCCCTACACTAATTCTACCCCTACACTAATTCTACCCCTACACTAATTCTATCCCTACACTAATTCTACCCCTACACTAATTCTACCCTACACTAATTCTACCCCTACACTAATTCTACCCCTACACTAATTCTAACCCTACACTAATTCTATCCCTACACTAATTCTACCCCTACACTAATTCTACCCCTACACTAATTCTACCCCTACACTAATTCTTACCCTACACTAATTCTAACCCTACACTAATTCTAACCCTACACTAATTCTAACCCAAACACTCATTCTAACCCTACACTAATTCTAACCCTACGCTAATTCTAACCCTACACCAATTCTAACCCTACACCAATTCTTACCCTACACTAATTCTAACCCTACACTAATTCTACCCCTACACTAATTCTAACCCTACACTAATTCTACCCCTACACTAATTCTAACCCTACACTAATTCTAACCCTACACTAATTCTAACCCAAACACTCATTCTAACCCAAACACTCATTCTAACCCTACACTGATTCTAACCCTACACTAATTCTAACCCTACACCAATTCTAACCCTACACTAATTCTACCCCTACACTAATTCTAACCCTACACTAATTCTAACCCTACACTCATTCTAACCCAAACACTCATTCTAACCCTACACTAATTCTAACCCTACACCAATTCTTACCCTACACTAATTCTAACCCTACACTAATTCTAACCATAGCACTAATTCTAACTTTAACCATAAAATCCCTAGAAATAGCATTTGCCCTTGTGGGGACCAAGTAAAATGTCCCAGTTGGTCAATTTTTGTTTGTTTGTTTGTTTACTATTATTGTGGGGACTTCACAAGTATAGTTAAACACACACACACACACACACACACACACACACACAATACACACACACATGCCTGTGGGGTGGTCTGCCAGCTAAAAGTAACCGTATAGCCATTGTTCACAGGCACTAGGGGAGAGAGGAGCATTGAAGGAGTCTTGACATGGTTCTCACATTACTGACCATGTGCTGTCAGACTCCATAGTTGCACCTCTCATACTCCCCCCCCCACACACACACACGCTGCATGTACACACACAAAATGCACACACGCTCTCTCTTTCTTTTCTTCCCCCTTCGACGAAAGAAAGACTAGCTCAGGTATCTGTCAGGCCCCAGTTCCTCAGGTGGTCTCACATTGAGAACGGAAGCCCTTGCCTGTCCTCTCACTGTAACACATACACACACACTCACCTGTCAATGGAGAGGGGGTAGAGAAAGAGATCTGGAAGCCTAAGACAGATGCGGGAACAGATGCTGCCCTCTCCTTCCACACACACATAACAGAGCTGTGTGTTAATATATGTGTGCGTGTGTGTGCATACATGAGTGTGTAGTGTACATGTGTGCGCCTGTGTGTGTGTGTGTGTTCAACAGCAAGTGAGAGTGAGACAGACAGCTGCCGGGCTAGTCCAAGTGAACATGCCCACTCGCGTTCAGCACTGGCCTGGGAACCAGTGATAAGACGTAGCTAGGGGAGATCTGTGAAGGGGGGGGGACTAAATAGGAGATGTGGGGCATCCAAAGGGGCCTCAAGAGCCATCAAAAGCTCCGAACCAAGGAGACTCTTAAGATCAGGGCCCTCCTAAGCTCAGCCAGGAAGGACTATGCTTTGTCCTCCGTCAGTCTCATTGATTTCTATTCAAATCCACTACCTGTGAGAGTTACCTGCTGTTTAAGTCAGCTTTAGTGTAGTGGTATGGATGTGTGGACACTGGCCAGATAAATGATGCTCAAAGGTACCAAGCTGACGTCTATATTACAGGGGTCAATACAGATGTAGGTATGTGGTGGATATTGTACGTAGCTCCTGTATTTGGAGTTGTAACGAAGCTGTTTTAACCCATGAATATATCGAGTAAACTAGTCGTTAACTCTGTTTTTTTTTGTCAAGTGTCAACTGTTTATGTAGCTAAGGCCCTTCAACTTTCAGTAACGGCAATTGTTTGAAGTGTTTTTGAACGGTCTGAAAGTTGTACTGCCGTTGGCCATTGGGACATGTCCTCCCTCACAAATAACATACTGCATCGCTCTTTTTCTCCATCTCTGTCAAATCAAACGTTCAAATCAATTCTAAACGGATCATTTTTTAAAAAATTTCTCCTCAGATTGCAGAGGAATGCTATGCGGCTTCGGGTCAGTGTGTGAACGTGACGCGGCTGACCCCTCCAAGACAGAGTGCGTCTGCAAGAAGATGGTGTGTCCGTCGGTTGTGGCGCCTGTGTGTGGCTCGGACTCCTCGACCTACTCCAATGAGTGTGAGCTGGAGAAGGCCCAGTGCAACACGCAGCGGCGCATCAAGGTGCTGCGCAAAGGACCCTGCGGTGAGTCTTGCTAGTCATGCTAGATACAGTGCCTTTAGAAAGTATTCCCACCCCCTTTTCCCCAAAAAAATTGTGTTAGAGCCTGAATTTAAAATTGATACAGTTAGATTTTGTGTCACTGGCACAATACCACATAATGTCAAAGTGGAATGATGTTAAAATGATTTTTTTTTACAAAAATGAAAAGCTGAAATGGCTTGAGTCAATAAGTACCAGGGAGGTTTTCCAATGCCCCACAAAGAAGGGCACCTATTGGTCGATGGGTAAAAATATGTTGAATGTCTCTTTGAGCATGGTGAAGTTACTAATTACACTACGGATGGTGTATCAATACACCTAGTCACTACAAAGATACTACAGACCTCCTTCCTAACTCAGTTGCCAGAGATGAAGGAAACCGCTCAGAGATTTCACCATGAGGCCAATGCTGACTAAAACAGTTAGAGTTTAATGACTGTGATAGGAGACAACTGAGGATGGATCAACAACATTGTAGTTACTCTACAATAGTAACCTAAATGACAGTGAAGAGAAGGACTCATGTACAGACAAACATATTCCAAAACATGCATCTTGTTTGCAATAAGGCACTAAAGTATAACTGAAAAAAAATGGCAAAGAAATGTACTTTAAGTCCTGAATACGGCAGCGTCAGCGTAGCCTAGTGGTTAGACTAGTAACCGGAAGGTTGCGAGTTCAAACCCCCGAGCTGACAAGGTACAAATCTGTCGTTCTGCCCCTGAACAGGCAGTTAACCCACTGTTCCCAGGCCGTCATTGAAAATAAGAATATGTTCTTAACTGACTTGCCTGGTTAAATAAAGGTAAAATTAAATTAAATTAAAATACAAAGCATTATGTTTGGGGAAAATTCAACACAGTACGTCACTGAGTACCACTCTTAATATTTTCAAGCATGGTGGTACAGTAGCTGCATTTGCAAGGACTAGAGAGTTTTTCAGGATAAAAATAAACAGAATAGAGCTAAGCACAGGTAAAATCCTATTGGAAACCTGGTTCAGTCTGCTTTCCAATAGACAATAGACAGTATCAGCAGGACAATAACCTCAAATACAAGGCCAAATATACACTGGAGTTGCTTATCAAGACGACATTGAATGTTCATGAGTGGCCTAGTTAGTTTGAAAAGCAATGAAAAGCAATGATACACAACCAACTTCACAGAGCTTGAAGAATTTGAAAAAGAATAATGTGCAAATATGATAAAATCTAGGTGTGCAAAGCTCTTTGAGACTTACCCATAAAGACTCACAGCTTTAATCACTCCCAAAGGGATTCTATTGACTCAAGGGTGTGTATATATTTAATTTTCAATAAACGTTACTAAAAACCTATTTTCACTTTGACATGATGGTGTATTGTGTGTAGATGGATAATCCAGTTTGAATTCAGTGTGTCACACAACAAAGTGTGTAATAAGTCAAGGGTTATGAATACTTTCTGAAGGCACTGTGTCTGTTTCAGTCCATTGGCACCCCGTTAGCTACTACTGTTCAGTGTTGTGTACTGACATGAAGTGTTGTATTTACTGTACGGTGAGATCAGCTAACTATCATTACGCTAGCTACTGTTCAGTCAGTTTTGTCTACTACTACTGTACGGTCTATACGGTCCCTTATGTATAGAGAGTCCTAGCTAGCATTATGGTACTATTCAGTCTGTTTCAGTCAGTTGTATAGTTTCTCAGCGAGCATCACGCTAGCTGAGTCCATTGCAGTCTTTTGTGCTCTTTCATACCTTCAGAATGAGTCCTGCTAGCATTGCGCTACAGTACAGTGGCATGTTCTGTACCTCTGCGAGTAAAGAAGCTGTTATGTCATCACAGAGATACAGTATTATGACAGGATTTGAAGAAACTTGCCATAAGCCTATTAGAAATGCCATTATGTCTTCTATCACAAGTTATACCAGCCACCAGATGACAAAACACCTCGACGCACGCTGTGTCTGTCTACCACGGTCCAGAGCCAACAGATGACAAAAGTGAAGCCTATTTGGCTCATCGTAACCACCACTAGTTAGCATAGCAGCACCAGCCACCCCACTAGGGGTTTGCAGGGCTGAAAGCACAAAGCAATATGCTACAATGGGCTTTGTGTCGTGTTTTTCTCCCTCTATGCTGTCGCTACAATGCTAATCCATCAGCTGATTGCTGTGCTGGCTAGTGGCTGGCTAATATCAGGGCCTGTGTGACTAAAGGGCTTGCCAGATAGAGGGAAGGAAACAGGAACAGAAAGAGAGGAAGGGAAACAGAGAGAGGGAGGGAGGAGGGGAGAGAAAGAGGTAGGGAGGGAATAGGGAGAGAGGGATGGAAGGGGGAGAGAGAGAGGGACGGAGAGATGGAGGGAAGAGAGAGGGAGGGAAGGGAGAGAGACAGGGAGAGAAACAGAGAACTGATAAAGAAAGACAGATGTATAAAGAGAAAGAGAGAGAGAGTGAGGTAATTACATCAGCTAGAGGAACAGGCCATATACAGCCATCAAAAGGCCCATAATTATCCAGACTTACCCGCTGGGAGCACAGGGGAGTTCTGGGTAAAGGGCGATGGTGGCCTGTAGGGCGCAACTTCCTCCTGATGAACCAGATCTGCATCGGGAGATTTAGTGACTAAGCTGCTATTCACAAAAATAAGAAGAGCTGCTTCTGTATTGATTATGACCAGTGAGGACTACGGTGTACAGGGCCCATATCCACAAAGTGTCTCAGAGTAGGAGTGCTGATCTTCAACAGTGAAGAGGCGACTCCGGGATGCTGGCCTTCTAGGCAGAGTTGCAAAGAAACAGCCCTATCTCAGACTGGCCAATAAAAAAAAGAGTAAGATGGGCAAAAGAACACAGACACTGGACAGAGGAACTCTGCCTAGAAGGACAGCATCCCGGAGTCACCTCTTCACTGTTGACGTTGAGACTGGTGTTTTGCGGGTACTGTTTAAAGAAGCTGACAGTCGAGGACTTTTGTGAGGCATCTGTTTCTCAAACTAGACACTCTAATGTACTTGTCCTCTTGCTCAGTTGAGCACCGGGGCCTCCCACTCCTATTTCTATTCTGGTTAGAGCCAGTTTGCGCTGTTCTGTGAAGGGCTTAGTACACAGCATTGTACAAGATCTTTAGTTTCTTGGCAATTTCTCGCATGGAATAGCCTTCATTTTTCAGAAGAAAGTATTTTTTTTTTTTTTTATTCTGGCCATTTTGAGCCTGTAATCAAACCCACAAATGCTGATGCTCCAGATACTCAACTAGTCTAAAGAAGGCTAGTTTTATTGCTTCTTTAATGAGCACAACAGTTTTCAGCTGTGCTAACATAATTGCAAAAAGGTTTTCTAATGATCAATTAGCCTTTTAAAATTATAAACTTGGATTAGCTAACACAACGTGCTATTGGAACACAGGAGTGATAGTTGCTGATAATGGGCCTCTGTACACCTATGTAGATATTCCATAAAAAATCAGCCGTTTCCAGCTACAATAGTCATCTACAACATTAACAATGTCTACACTGTATTTCTGATCAATTTGATGTTATTTTAATATACAAAACATGTGTTGCTCTTTCAAAAACAAGGACATTTCTAAGTGACCCCAAACTTTTGAACGGTAGTGTATGTTAATGACTCAATCAGTCATTAATAAGGCATTAGGAACTACTTAAGATACTTAGCGTTGATTTGATTTTGAATGCAGAGTGTATATGTACACAGTAATTGGTAATATTAGGCTTTCAAGGATTAATCAAATGTATTCATTTGTGGGGGGAAATCATACAACACAGAGCTATGTAGCTACTCAGTCTGATTTATCCAATGTTCTTATCTAGAGTCCCTTCTTCAAGATGCATTTAATGTCTACAATGAGAGATGCTGGACAGCAGTTTAATCCGAAATGACAAACCCTGTACTTCCGTATATAAAAGAGTTCCATTTGACAGTTTCACACTGAGAAAAAATAGCAAACTAGAAGATGAGAAGCGTAGAGAGGGGCGCAGCGGGTCAGGGGAAACTGGATGACAGGTTCTTATTCTCTTTCTCCATCCAATACATCTTGTCAGCACAGAAGGTCCAGGCAGCTCACACTGGCGGGTATTATGTTGTTGTCTGGGATGGTGGAGAGGTCTGCTGGAGGGAGGGAGTGAAGAGAGAAGTATATGTTTTATAAGTATATTAACCGGGTACTTTAGGTCCTGGATGCTGATTGGCTGAAAGCCGTGGGATATCAGACATAATAAACTGGGTGGTTCGAGCCCTGACTGCTGATTGGCTGAAAGCCGTGGTATATCAGACCATATACCATGGGTTTGACAAAACATTTATTTGTACTACTTTAATTAGGTTGGTAACCAGTTTATAATATAATTAAGGCACCTCGGGGGTTTGTGATAAATGGCCAATATACCACGGCTAAGGGCTGTATCCAGGCACTCCACGTTGCGTCCTGCTTAAGAACAGCCTTTGGCCGTGGCATATTGGCCATGTACCACACTTCTAATTAAATTTGTCACATGCTTTGTAAACAACAGCTATAGACTAACAGTGCAATTATTTCTTACAGCCCCCCCCCAAACAAAAACAACAACAGAAATAGTCTGAAAATATATCATGAATAACACATACATGGGGTACCAGTACCGAGTAGAGTAGATGTGCAGGGGTACGAGGTAGTTGAGGTAGATATAGGTAGGGATAAAGTGACTGGGTAGATAGATCATTATTAACAGTAACAGTTGCGTATGTGATGAGTCAAGAGACCAGTGCAAAAAGGGACAATGCCGATGTTCCGGGTAGCTATTGTTTAACTGTTTAACTATTTAGCAGTCCTTAAAGGTTTTATTGTATTTCTTCATATTTTTTTTTAAAACAAACCACAACTTATAAAGGCTTGATAGGGCATTCTTAAAGTCGTCATAAGCACTATAAAGTGGGACCATATATTTTTTTCTCATTACATGTTGATGGCCCTCCCATTTGAATGGGCAAGGCATGGATAATGTAGTACCATATTAAAGCAAATGCCAGTATTCAAGCTGTATTGTACTGCGCTGTAAGATAACGGCCTGGATTGTGCCTCTGGCCACTCCAGATACCAAGTCAATGTACGGCCACTACATCTGAACAGTTTAGTGGGTTTTTGTACTGAAATAATGGTGTGCACATAACTCAGCCAGCACTGGCCTTCATGGACATCCCAGCCTAAGCAGCTCTTTTCATTAATTCCCTCTTTCTAAAATGGGTAATTTGGGAGCCACATTTCTATGGGTTAGTCCACTGGTCCAGCGTGCAGATAATGGCCTGATATCATTTGAATTAAAAACACAGGGTGCTCTGCATTGTTTAAATCTGTTTGAATGGCCCTCAAGTTTGAGAACTGACGTTTTTAGGGAAGAACAGAGAGAAAAGCGATAGAAAGAAGAGGGGGCAAGGCAGCCGGCACTTATCCAGGGTTACCGTTCAGCAGAACATGAAGAGAAATTGGGGGCAGTGTGTGTTTGAGAGGAGGCCGGGAGAGCTCGAGCTGTATTAGCTCTCCTAATATTGAACCTGCAGCCGACAGAGAGAGACGGGTAAACACTCGATCTCCCAACCTATGCGGAGCGCTGCGGTGGGGAGGAGATGGAGACCAAGCGAGCGCCCGTGCCTCAGAATTTATTTTGGAGCGCCCAGATCGATGGGGAGATCAATGTTGTGTGTGTGTGTGTGTGTGTGTGTGTGTGTGTGTGTATGTTGTGAGTGTGTAGAGTGGCCCTGGAGCATGCCCTGCCTCACGCACCGTTGATAGACTAGACTCACTCTCATTCTTTCTCTCCGTCTCCTCTTTCACACCCGCACTGTATTTCTATCGACCTCTCTCCTGTCCCCATCACCACCCTTCCTCTTTCTCTTTTCCTCTCTTCCCTCCTTCACTGTGTATGTATCTCTCCATCTCCTACCATTCTCTCTCTCTCTCTCTCTCTCTCTCTCTCTCTCTCTCTCTCTCTCTCTCTCTCTCTCTCTCTCTCTCTCTCTCTCTCTCTCTCTCTCTCTCTCTCTCTCTCTCTCTCTCTCTCTCTCTCTCTCTCTCTCTCTCTCTCTCTCTCTCTCTCTCTCTCTCTCTCTCTCTCTCTCTCTCTCTCTCTCTCTCTCTCTCTCTCTCTCTCTCTCTCTCTCTCTCTCTCTCTCTCTCTCTCTCTCTCTCTCTCTCTCTCTCTCTCTCTCTCTCTCTCTCTCTCTCTCTCTCTCTCTCTCTCTCTCTCTCTCTCTCTCTCTCTCTCTCTCTCTCTCTCTCTCTCTCTCTCTCTCTCTCTCTCTCTCTCTCTCTCTCTCTCTCTCTCTCTCTCTCTCTCTCTCTCTCTCTCTCTCTCTCTCTCTCTCTCTCTCTCTCTCTCTCTCTCTCTCTCTCTCTCTCTCTCTCTCTCTCTCTCTCTCTCTCTCTCTCTCTCTCTCTCTCTCTCTCTCTCTCTCTCTCTCTCTCTCTCTCTCTCTCTCTCTCTCTCTCTCTCTCTCTCTCTCTCTCTCTCTCTCTCTCTCTCTCTCTCTCTCTCTCTCTCTCTCTCTCTCTCTCTCTCTCTCTCTCTCTCTCTCTCTCTCTCTCTCTCTCTCTCTCTCTCTCTCTCTCTCTCTCTCTCTCTCTCTCTCTCTCTCTCTCTCTCTCTCTCTCTCTCTCTCTCTCTCTCTCTCTCTCTCTCTCTCTCTCTCTCTCTCTCTCTCTCTCTCTCTCTCTCTCTCTCTCTCTCTCTCTCTCTCTCTCTCTCTCTCTAACCAGGTTTCCATCCAACCTTTTAATGTGAGTAAAGTACATGTCGGGTAAAAACATGTCACAACAGGCCTGATGGAAGCAGCACATTTGTTGGTAAACTTGATATTACATTTTTGCATCTGAGCTCCTAGAGTGTGCGGCTCTCCTTAATTTCCAGGTTTTCTACTCCGCTAGCCAGCACCTCGCCTAAATAGGTGTTTTTCTTCTAGATTTATGTGTGTTGAATAAACGTTTTTAGGAAAATACAAAGACGGAGGGGGGGGGCATGACGATAGAAAATGTCAGCGAAATTAGACATTTTAATTCATAATTCAAAATTACTCTTCTTGTGTGAATGGTCAGTTTTCTCTTGGTCATTTCTTCAATATCTTGATATTTAAATGGAGATAGAAATGTTGTGGAATAAAGGAACAGATGACACATGACTGATATTGTCTACCCACATTTTCTGTCATATGGATAGGTTCAACTGTAGATTTCAGATTCTCGTTCTCTTGTCACTCCCTCTCTCTCTTAATTGTCTGTTAGTCATCTCTGTGAGGTGTCATTGAACCATTTTACCTGTCTGCTGGCCCCATCAGTAGGGTCTCCGCTCTGCTGCCCTACTGTAGCGGCTGTAATGTGACCCACTGACTGATTCAAATCAAATCAAATTATATTAGTCACATGTGCCGAATACAACAGGTAGACCTTACAGTGAAATGCTAGGAGCCCCTGACCGACAATGCAGTTAAAAAAAAAATGCAAATAAGAATAATAAATAAAAGTAACAAGTAATTAATTTAAAGAGCAACTGAAATACCAATAGCGAGACTATATACAGGGGTTACCGGTACAGAGTCAATGTGCGGGGGCACAGATTAGTTGATGTAATATGTACATGCAGGTGGAGTTATTAAAGTGACTATGCATAGATGATAAGAACAGAGAGTCGCAGCGGTGTAAAATGGGGGCAAAGCAAATAGTCTGGGTAGCCATTTGATTAGGTCTTATGGTCTTATGAGTCTTATGGCTTGGGGGTAGAAGCTGTTTAGAAGCCTCTTGGACCTAGACTTGGCGCTCCGGTACCGCTTGCCGTGCGTTAGCAGAGAGAACAGTCTATGACTAGGGTGGCTGGAGTCTTTGACAATTCTTAGGGCCTTCCTCTGACACCGCCTGGTATAGAGGTCCTGGATGGCAGGCAGCTCAGCCCCGGTGATGTACTGGGCCGTTCGCACTACCCTCTGTAGTGCCTTGCGGTCAGAGGCCGAGCAGTTGCCATACCAGGCAGTGAGGCAACCAGTCAGGATGCTCTCGATGGTGCACCTGTAGAACCTTTTGAGGATCTGAATACCCATGCCAAATATTTTCAGTCTCCTGAGGGGAATAGGTTTTGTCATGTCCTCTTCACGACTGTCTTGGTGACCATAATCCACTCTCAGGATGATTGCTGATGCCTTCTCATTCTCTATGTCTTTTAGTCTTTGTATTCCTCTATTTTGTGAAGAAGTCACTTTTCCTTTATCGTAATTGTTATTCTCCTCTATGACCATGTATTTTCAATGTATTCAATGTCAGTTCTTACTTTTGCCACAAGGGGCACTGTGCCGATGCACCAACTAAACAAACATACTCACAAACAGACACAGACACACATACAACCCAATTCACCCCCACCCAACACAGAGAATCCCACTCTTCCTAGCGGGTTCCAGATGATAACAGTAGTGTGTTTAATTTGATTGCCTCCCTCGCCTCCTTCTCCCGCTCCTCCTGTAGAGCTTTGAGATCCTTTCCAAACAGATCCCTGTCTCTTTCTCTCCTTCTCCCGTAACCTCGAGAGGACTTGGGTTTGATGAATGCACTAACTGGATAAGAGTGTCTGCTAAATGACTAGAATGTAAATGTAGATAACAGATTATGGCGCCGGCTCACACATTAAAAAGCGCACCACGCACACACACAATGACAAGCAGAAGCTTGGTTTGACACATTTGAATTATTAATTTATTATTTATAATTAGTATTATTTTATTCGGCTCACCTCAGTAATCCACTGACGTTGGTTAATGTTTTGCCCTGATGCCAAGCGAAAAAGAAGATCAGATATGGAAGGAAAAGCTGGGAGTCAATGGAACATTTTATAACTTTTTGGCAACAATGCAAAACGTTATGTTTGGCGTAAAAGCAACACAGCCCATCACCCTGAACACACCATCCCCACTGTCAAACATGGTGGTGGCAGCATCATAGTTTGGGCCTGCTTTTCTTCAGCAGGGACAGGGAAGATGGTTAAAATTGATGGGAAGATGGATGGAGCCAAATACAGGACAATTCTGGAAGAAAACCTGATGGAGTCTGCAAAAGACCTGAGACTGGGACGTCCAGGTGTTAGAATGGCCAAGTCAAAGTCCAGACCTGAATCCAATCGAGAATCTGTGGAAAGAACTGAAAACTGCTGTTCACAAATGCTCTTCATCCAACCTCACTGAGCTCGAGCTGTTTTGCAAGGAGGAATGGGAAAAAATGTCAGTCTCTCGATGTGCAAAACTGATAGAGACATACCCCAAGCGACTTACAGCTGTAATCGCAGCAAAAGGTGGCGCTACAAAGTATTAACTTAAGGGGGCTGAATAATTTTGCACGCCCAATTTTTCAGTTTTTGATTTGTTAAAAAAGTTTGAAATATCCAATAAATGTCGTTCCACTTCATGATTGTGTCCCACTTGTTGTTGATTCTTCACAAAAAAATACAGTTTTATATCTTTATGTTTGAAATGTGGCAAAAGGTCGTAAAGTTCAAGGGGGGCGAATACTTTCGCAAGGCACTGTACCTTCAGGCATTTGGAAATTGTTCCCAAAGATGAACCAGACTTGTGGAGGTCTACAATTTCTTTCTGAGGTCTTGGCAGATTTCTTTTGATTTTCCTGTGATGTCAAGCAAGGAGGCACTGAGTTT
Source organism: Oncorhynchus keta (assembly GCF_023373465.1). Classification (NCBI taxonomy): domain Eukaryota; kingdom Metazoa; phylum Chordata; class Actinopteri; order Salmoniformes; family Salmonidae; genus Oncorhynchus; species Oncorhynchus keta. The sequence goes on along the minus strand of NC_068447.1, from coordinate 48,712,099 downwards.
GAAGGTAGTCCTTGAAATACATCCACAGGTACATCTCCAACCTCCAAATTATGTCAATTAGCCTATCAGAAGCTTCTAAAGCCATGACATCATTTTCTGGAATTTTCCAAGCTGTTTAAAGGCACAGTCAACTTAGTGTATGTAAACATTTGACCCACTGGAATTGTGATACAGTAAATTATAAGTGAAATAATCTGTCTATAAACAATTGTTTGAAAAATGACTTGTGTCGTGCACAAAGTTGATGTCCTAACCGACTTGCCAAAACTATAGTTTGTTAACAAGACATTTGTGGAGTGGTTGAAATGCGAGTTTTAATGACACCAACCTGAGTGTATGTAAACTTCTGACTTCAACTGTATATAGCAATCGGAGGATGCCACATTTTTTCCGACCATTTATGGGAGAGTGTCTCTCTCTGTACTCTTTGCTGCCTGAATACTCTTCCTCTCATTTATCCTCTCTCCTTTCTTCCCCCCTCTCTCTCTTGCTGTGTTTCATCCTACCCTCTTCCCATCGTCCTCAGAGTAATCTCATGCCCCCCCCCCCCGTCTCCAACAGGTTAATACTGTGTGCAGTGCCTTCAGAAAGTATTCATACCCCTTGACTTATTCCACATTTTGTTGGGTTACAACCTGAATTCAAAATGGATTAAATCAATTTTTGTTATATTACTTTCGGTGCTTCACAGATCAAGCTGGTCTATATCAGGGCAGATGACCCAATATTATAGTGAGCACGGCGCCTGCTCCACTTACTCATTGCTAGCCTGCACTGGGAGACGGGTGCATCATGTTAGCTCCCCACTCATGATGCACAGAATAAATGTGACACGGCATGTACAGGAATTTAGAAAATGTTAATTACGGTTTGCAAAACGGTTTGCAAAACAATGACAATACATTATAACACTTTACAATGCAGGAATGTACTGGTATTTTGAGCTATTGTAGGCAAACTTTTCTTGCTACCTGACAGCTAAAGCTCACATCAATTCACTACTAATAATTTGTAAACCATACTTTTTGTCGCTGATTTCAAAGATGATTACCACACAGGGCCTCCCTGGTGGCGCAGTGGTCTAAGGCACTGCATTGCAGTGCTAGCTGTGCCACCAAAGACTCTGGGTTCAAGCCCAGGCTCAGTCGCAGCCGTCCGCGACCTGGAGGACCATGGGGTGGCGCACAATTGGCCTAGCGTCGTCCGGGTTAGGGATGGTTTGGCCGGCAGGGATATCCTTGTCTCATCGCGCACTAGCGACTCCTGTGGCGAGCCGGGCGCACAGTTTCCTTCAACACATTGGTGCGGCTGGCTTCTGGGTTGGGTACGCGCTGTGTTGAGAAGCAGTGTGGCTTGGTTGGGTTGTGTTTCGGAGGACACATGGCTCTCGGCCTTCGCCTTTCCCGAGTTCGTACGGGAGTTGCAGCGATGAGACAAGACAGTAACTACTAACAGTTGGATACCACGAAATTGGGGAGAAAAAGGGGGTAAAAAAGAAAAAAAAACAGAAAAGATGATTGCTGCCCCCAAAGTTATTCATTCACTCATTTGGTCTCTCCCACATCTCTCCCAAAGATGATCTATTGCCTCAGCAAAACTGACTGTGCTTCAACTGGCCACCCCGTCCTGCCTTGATGTCATTACTGGTTAAAGAGACAGCGCACATTTGAAAAAAAATAATCAGTACAATAAATTAAGTCCCAAACGGAAGGGAAATAGATTGTCATCTGTAGCCCTATGACATCAGCCAAAACATGCTCAATAATTCGATGCATTCACACACTGCTATAGGCCTATGCTACATCTTTATTTACCCAGTTCATTAATAGAGATTTACAATTCAAATAAATTATCATTGTTGTTAGGCTCTATGAAATATAGAATGTAGAATGTATGCACACATGACTGTAAGTCGCTTTGGATAAAAGCGTCTGATAAATGGCATATATATTATAATGGCATATATATATATATATATATATATATATATATATTATATATATATAAATATGCTCATGTGCCATTCTGTGACTTTGGCTAATATGCCTTCTTTTTTGTTGCTGTGGTATCGTTTTGTGAAACTAAACATGGTATCGAAGTAACAATTCTAGTATCCTGACAATACTACCTACCATCAGTATAGGAACTCGGGCTTCCTGTTTGTTTTTCACACTGGAATGTATCAACGGGCTCATTTGTTGTGCTCTGCTATCTCCTCGCTCTCCTCCTCCGTCTGGCGTGCAGCTCACAGAACGAAGTGGCTTATGAAAACTACAACTGAGATCTTGAATTATTTTCATGTTGAAAAGGCAGTGTACTACGGGGCTGAAGTGTTTAGATTTAAGAAGGTTTTCTGCTGTGTGTGTTTGACAGAGTTATTAGACGTTTAATATGACTTTTAGCGTGTGTGTACATGCAAAAACCTGTTTGTGTGTGTGGCAGAGACCGAGCATTATTCACAGTGCCTTTGACTCATTAACCCGTTAATATTATATGCCAGTTCAGAGTATTATACACTCCAGCACACATTGCTGCCTATTGTTTTGGGTCATTATATGGCTAATGCTAAATGATGATACAATGGAGCTTCAATTAGCCTATCCACTCTCTTGAAGACAACTTTGGAGTACCAGTCAGTTATCAATGGCAAACCTTATAGCCCCCCCAGCTGACACATTAAGAGAAATCCAGACATTTGAAACCTGTTAAAGCTGGACTCCCTAATAGGTGAAACAGACACTTCTGTTTGGAATATTACATTAACAACAACAACTTCTGCAAACAGTTTTTGCGCTTTTTTTCTGGATGCTCCTCACCTCCGTTTGATCAACAAAATAAAAACGATAACAAAGGCTCTGGGGCGAACAGTGGCACTGCTTCCCCTAATGCGGATTCAATCTTTAAAGGAGCACCCCCCACATACTCCCCTCCCTCTCCAGCTCTTAGATGTTGGCCAACCACAAATATCACTACAAACATGGTGGCTCTTTTGTCAACAGGCTGGAGAAAAATGTCCAAACCCCCTGGCCCTTGAGTGCATCCAGGAGTCCTTCTCTGGAGTGCGAGTTTTTTTGTGGCCGATTTTCCGGACTCAAAAGCATGTAAGCGAGAGAGACAGCCGCAGTCAAATAAGGTCTTTGAAGAACTACATCAAATGGGCAAATCATCTCCCAGCTATTGGGCGGACAGTGGCAGCGGAGTGGGGCGGCGGCACATGGACAACGTGAGGGCAACATAGAGGAGCGGGGAGGGGCGATGCTTTGTGTGTTGTCTGTGGTAGGGGGTGGGACAAGTGGATGCTGGGGAGGAGGGGCTTTTTATTCATTGTCTGCATCCCTTGCTCTCTGCTCTCTCATCTTTTCTCCCTCTTTCTCGAGCTCAGGGTCTTCAACCTTTTCTTGCCTAGAGACGCCCTCCGAGGCAAACCGGCGACCCAGGGACCCCCATCATACGTTATAAAAATATATATTTCTTCAGGTGAATGAAGATGGAAAGGAGAAAAAAGTCATCAACATTTTAATGCTCGGCACCACAGGCTAAAATTACATTTTTGCATATACTTATCAATTTTGTCCCTGAAAGTACAAATTTAAATGTCAAAATGTTGATGAAAATGTATATTTTTGTTAGTTTATCATGCTACCATCGCCAACAGTTCATGAATTATAACTACTTTAAAATGATCCTGCATCCATCATTTCAAAGGTCACTACATTGAATCACTCGTCATGTAAAAGCACATTTCAAAGATAATATTACAAACTCCGTCTGTCGCTTTTGATAAATTATCTAAATGATTTAGGTGAATTGTTTACGAGTGAACTTCCGTGAGTAGCATAAAGATTGTGACCAATAAGATAAAGGAGATCTCACTGCCCTCTCCCACCTGGATAAGAGGAACACCTACACTACCAGTCAGAGGTTAGACACACCTAATCATTCCAGAGTTTTTCTTTATGGCCTCTCTCACCTGGATAAGAGGAACACCTACACTACCAGTCAGAGGTTAGACACACCTAATCATTCCAGAGTTTTTATTTATGTTTAGAAACTTCCTTTCCTGTGGCGGTCCTCATGAGAGCCATTTTCATCATAGCGATTGATGGTTTTTGCGACTGCACATGAAAAAACTTTAAAAGTTCATGAAATTCCCCACATTGACTGACCTTCATGTCTTAAAGGAATGATGGACTGTCATTTCTCTTTGCTTATTTGAGCTGTTCTTGCCATGATATGGACTTATGGTCTTTTACCAAATAGGGCTGTCTTCTGTATAAAAACCCTACCTTGTCACAGCACAACTGATTGGCCCAAACGCAATTAGAAGGAAAGCAATTTCACAATTTCACAAATTAACTTTTAACAAGGCACACCTGTTAATTGAAATGCATTCCAAGTGACTATGCCATGAAGCTGGTTGAGAGAATGCCAAGAGTGTGAAAAGCTGTCATCAAGGCAAAGGGTGGCTACTTTGAAGAAAATCAAATATAATTTGATTTGTTTAACGCTTTTATGGTTAATACATTATTTAATGTGTTATTTCATAGTTTTGATGTCTTCACTATTATTCGGCAATGTAGAAAATAGTACAAATAAAGAAAACCCATTGAATGAGCAGGTGTGAATGATTCACTTTTGACTGATAATGTATGTTTATACAGTACCATTTTATTACCCCAAAATATTTAACTGGTAAAAGTTGATTCTGATATGAATATTCGGGTGTGATGCTTTACTTTGACCTCCCCACATTATAATTGGAACAGGAAGTCTAGCAGCCTATTAGCGAGATCGTTAAATCCAAAAACTATTTCACTGGTTAGCCATGTATTGGTAAAAATGAATGTCCAAATCAAGAAAGCTTACCAGCAGCACTTGCCTCACTGGTAACCTATTCGCAGGTGCTTTTTCAAAGCCTATGTCAGATATCTCAGTGAGTAAAATTGGCTCCAGTGAGTGTAATTTCCTTTAAATTAGGATTTGATAAACCATTAGAAGGAAGATAGTCTCCTCTTTTCTGCAGCAGGTATGTCATTCAAAATGTGTTCATTATTTTGGGATATTATAAAAACATTGAAGTAAAAAATATTTCTATTCATATATATATATTTTTGCGGAATACCCTGCTCTAGTTCCCCCCACCTCTAGTTCCCCACCCTGCTCTAGTTCCCCACCTAGTTCCCCACCTGGGGGTTGTACACGGAACATGCAACAATTTCAACATTTTTAACCACTTACAGTTCGTATAAGGAAATCAGTCAATTTAAATAAATCCATTAGGCCCTAATCTATGGATTTCACATGACTGGGAATACAGATATGCATCTATTGGGCACAGATACCTTAAAAAAAAGGTAGGGGCGTGGATCAGAAAACCAGTCAGTATCTGGTGCGACCACAATTTGGCTCATGCAGCATGACATCTCCTTCGCATAGAGTTGATCAGGCTGTTGATTGTGGAATGTTGTCCCACTCCTCTTCAATGTCTGTGTGAAGTTGCTGGATATTGGAGGGAACTGGAACACACTCTCATACATGTCGATCGGTGAACTGGGACATTTTCTGCTTCCAGGAACTGTGTTCAGATCCTTGCGACATGGGACTGTGCATTATCATGCTGAAACATGAAGTGATGGCGGTGGATGAATGGCACGACTATGAGCCTCTGGATCTCGTCACGGTATCTCTGTGCATTCAAATTGACATCGATAAAATGCAATTGTGTTTGCTGTCCGTAGCTTAAGCCTGCCCATACCATAACCCCACTGCCACCATGGGGCCCACTGTTCACAATGTTAACATCAGAAAGCTGCTCGCCCACATGATGCCTATAAACGCAAGAATCTGCCCGGTATAGTTGAAACTGGGATTCATCTGTGAAGAGCACACTTCTCCAGCATGTCAGTGGCAATTGAAGCTGAGTATTTGCAGTTTAAAGTTGGTTACAACAACAAACTGCTGTCAAGTCAAAACCCTGGTGAGGACGACGAGCACTCAGATGAGCTTCCCTGAGATGGTTTCTGACACAGTTTGCACAACCAGCTGGTCTCAGACAATCCCACAGGTGAAGAAGCCTGATGTGAAGGTCCTCGGCCGGTGTGGTTACACACGATCTGCAGTTGTGAGGCCAGTTGGACGTACTGCCAAATTCTCTAAAACGACATTGGAGGCGGCATTCACTTCTATGAAAATTCACTTCTATTGCAACAGCTCTGGTGGACCTTCCTGCAGTCAGCATGCCAATTCTATGCTCCCTCAAAACTTGAGACAAAACAACTGGAAAATGAAAAGTGGATCAGCGATGGCTTGTAGACCGCTGACCGCCGAGCGCCACACGAACAAGGAGAGGAACCGAATTCGGCTGAAGACGTGACAGTGGCATTGTGTTGTGACAAAACTACACATTTTAGATTTGCATTTTATTGTCCCAAGCACTATGTACACCTGTATAATGATCATGCTGTTTAACCAGCTTCTTGATATGTCAGACCTGTCAGGTGGATGGATAATATTGACAAAGGAGAAATGCTCACTTACAGGGATGTAAACAAATTTGTGCCCAAAATTTGAGCGAAATGTGTATGGACAATTTCTGTGATCTTTTATTTCAGCTCAAGAAACATGGGACCAACATTTTACATGTTATTTCCATTTTTTGTTCAGGTGTATATAGCGATTAGAGGATTCTGCCCAATCCAGCCTTTCAAATGATAATAATGAGAAAATACAGGCAGGAAGTCTCTGAAGCTTTTTGGGACGGCGCGTTCTGCTTGTTTACGCCAGTCGCATTCTCCCAGGCAATTTGTCTGAGTCTGAGAGGAAAGGCATAAGGCTCTGGTTGCGAGGGGCTCTGTAACTGGACAAGCCCCTTAACATTCAAATCAAAGCGACGCCCTCTGTTCTTTCTCGCCCTTCTTTCCTGTCAAGGCACCTGCGAAGGCGACAGAGAAAATGTGAATGTGATGATATATTCAATAAGGACAAAGGGAAGGGAAAGCAAACCAATGTAAATCCTTCACTAGTTGCTAGTGGTTTCAATGGGTTTCAGTGGCCATGTCCAAAATATGACTGGCCTATTACTTAAACTGCATACTGTTAACAGTCTTGGCCAAAAGTTTTGAGAATGACACAGTTTGTATGATGGCAATTTGCATATACTCCAGAATGTTATGAAGAGTGATCAGATGAATTGCAATTAATTGCAAAGTCCCTCCTTGCCATGTAAATGAACTGAATCCCCCCCAAAAACATTTCCACTGCATTTCAGCCCTGCCACAAAAGGACCAGCTGACATCATGTCAGTGATTCTCTCGTTAACACAGGTGTGAGTGTTGACGAGGACAAGGCTGGAGATAAGTCTGTCATGCTGATTGAGTTCAAATAACAGACTGGAAGTTTCAAAAGAAGGGTGGTGCTTGAAATCATTGTTCTTCCTCTGTCAACCATGGTTACCTGCAAGGAAACACGTGCCATCATCATTGCTTTGCACAAAAAGGGCTTCACAGGCAAGGATATTGCTGCCAGTAAGATTGCACCTAAATCAACCATTTATCGGATCATCTAGACTTTCAAGGAGAGCGGTTCAATTGTTGTGAAGAAGGCTTCAGGGCGCCTAAGAAAGTCCAGCAAGCACCAGGACCATTTCCTAAAGTTGATTCAGCTGCGGGATCGGGGCACCACCAGTACAGAGCTTGCTCAGGAATGGCAGCAGGAAAAATATCATGGACAGACTGATATTCTACAAAAGGTACAGGGATCGGACTGCTGAGGACTGGGGTAAAGTCATTTTCTCTGATGAATCCCCTTTCCGATTGTTTGGGGCATCCGGACAAAAGCTTGTCCGGAGAAGTCAAGGTGAGTGCTACCATCAGTCCTGTGTCATGCCAACAGTAAGCATCCTGAGACCATTCATGTGTGGGGTTGCTTCTCAGCCAAGTGAGTGGACTCACTCACAATTTTGCCTCTAATATCACAGCCATGAATAAAGAATGGTACCAACACATCCTCCGAGAGCAACTTCTCCCAACCATCCAGGAACAGTTTGGTGACAAACAATGCCTTTTCCAGCATGATGGAGCACCTTGCCATAAGGCAAAAGTGATAACTAAGTGGCTCGGGGAACAAAACATCAATATTTTGGGTCCATGGCCAGGAAACTCCCCAGACCTTAATCCCATTGAGAACTTGTGGTCAATCCTCAAGAGGCCGGTGGACAAACAAAAACCCACAAATTCTGACAAACTCCAAGCATTGATTATGCAAGAATGGGCTGTCATCAGTCAGTATGTGGCCCAGAAGTTAATTGACAGCATGCCAGGGCGGATTTGCAGAGGTCTTGAAAAAGAAGGGTCAACACTGCAAATTTTGCCTCTTTGTATCTTTGCTTTCTGGTGCCCAGAGCTGCTGAGGCATCACCCACGTGGGCATCATACGTTATGTTGTGAAGGAGAAGTCCAGTGGCTACACAACTCAGGGAGGTTCCCAGAGTAGCTAGCCCTCTACAAGATTGTCACCAGGCTCCATCTTCACCAACAGCAGTGAGGTTTCCAGAGTAGCTAGCCCTCTACAAGAATGTCACCAGGCTCCATCTTCACCAACAGCAGGGAGGTTTTCTAGAGTAGCTAGCCCTCTACAAGAATGTCACCAGGCTCCATCTTCACCAACAGCAGGGAGGTTCCAGCAGCCAGCTCCCTGATCAAGCCATGAACTGGCCCGCTCCGCCTTTGGTTGACCCAGCCAAATATAGCTCGGCTACTCATGATGATGTTTTGCTTGTTTTTGCTTTTGATGCACTTTGAGATTATGAAAAGTTATACAGAAATGAAATAAATTATTATTATTACCATACACCTGCAACAAGATAGCTCAAATGTGCGATTGCATTTTTTATGTTGAAATGTTAAAAGTAAAACGCCAACAGTACATTTTATTATTATTTTCAATGAGAACAGACCCTTTTTGCAGTAACTTTTTTGACTCATCACATGCGCTACTGTTTATTATCTCTCACTTTACTCCTATTTATATGTACATATCTACCTCAATAACCTCGTAGCCCTGCGCATCTACTCTGTACTGGTACTCTGTGTAGATCACCAAGTTATCAATACTCATTGTGTATTTTTTACAAATTTTAATATTACACTTTTCTGGGTGGAACCTTTCTATTACATCTGTATTTTCTGTATGTCTGCATTGTTGGAAGTAAGCATTTCACTATTCTTCTACACATATTATTTACAAAGCATGTGACAAATAACATTTGATTTAATTTGAATGTAGGCTACTGCGTGACTAACGTTAGCTATAGCTAGTGGCACTGAATAGTGCAGTGGCCACATGACTTACTCAACCTTTTGTTGTGCCGTTTCTCCTGTCGTGGTCGTCACTTAATTAAATACCTGATAGTCATCAGACCCTGCAACAGTTTAAGCCCTAGGATAATGCTAAATATTAAGTTGTCGCTCAACAGCAAGCAAGTAACCCTGTAGCTAATGTTACTGTTCAAACAGTTACAGGTACTAGTCCTATTAAAGCACATACACTATATATACAAAGGTATGTGGACACCTTCAAATTAGTGGATTCGGCTATTTCAGCCACACCCGTTGCTGACAGATGTATAAAATCAATCACACAGCCATGTAATCTCCATAGACAAATATTGACAGTAGAATGGCCTTACTGAAGAGCTCAGTGACTTTCTGCTTGAAACTATCTACCCCGGTCAACTGTAAGTACTGTTATTGTGAAGTGGAAATGTCTAGGTGCAACGGCGGCTCAGCCGCAAAGTGGTAGGCCACACAAGCTCACAGAACGGGACTGGCGAGTGTTGGAGAGCATAGAGCGTAGAAATTGTCTGTCCTCGGTTGCAACACTCATTACCGAGAACCCTATGCGCAATGCCAAGCACCATCTGGAAGTGCGACGGATGAATCTGGGTTTGGTGGATGCCAGGAGAACGATACCTGCCCCAATGCTTAGTGCCAACTGTAAAGTTTAATGGAGGAAGAATAATGGTCTGGGCTGTTTTTCATGGTTCGGGCTAGGTCACTTAGCTCCAGTGAAGGGAAATCTTAACGCTACAGCATACAATGACATTCTAGACAATTCTGTGCTTCCAACTTTGGGGAAACAGTTTGTCAAAGGACCTTTCCTGTTTCAGCATGACAATGCCCCCGTGCACAAAGCGAGATCTATACAGAAATGGTTTGTCAAGGTTAGTGTGGAAGAACTTGACTGGTCTGCACAGAGCCCTGACCTCAACCCCATTGAATACCTTTGGGAGGAATTGGAACACTGACTGCAAGCCAAGCCTAATCGCCCAACATCAGTACCCGACCTCACTAATACACTTGTGGCTGAATGGAAGAAAGTCCCCGCAGGAATGTTCCAACAACTTTGTCGAAAGTCTTCCCAGAAGACTGGAGGCTGTTATAGCAGCAAAGGTGGGACCAACTCAATATTGGCCCATGATTTTAGAATGAGATGTTCGAAGAGCAGGTGTCCACATACTGTTTGTCATGTGATGTAGCTAGCTAGCTGAAGGCATGGCAGGCAGCAGGCTGAATATTTGTTTTCAAAGATGTGACGTTACGATGAAATAGTCGTGATCATTTTAAGAAGATAAAATATGACTTACAGGTTGTCGGGTTTTTAACTTAAAGAGATCTAAAGTATCAAAACTAGCTTCTCTTCAAATGCATTGTGACTGTGAAATTCCCCAAAATTGCGCTGCGAATTCAACGAAATGAAAAGCTGAAATGAGCATAGCATCCTGGCATTTAAAACTTGATTTTAGAAAATGCACATACTATAAAAAGGTTGCATTTTCGCATACTGAGAATGTATCATGCGCGTTATGTTGTTTTCCCCTATTCTTTTTGTATTCGGTAGCACATCCCTGTATCTAAATGATCAGCTGTTGTTAAAGCCGAAATGAGTATGACAAGCGGCCATTTACTGTCTTTTTCCAAATGTTTTTTTTGCTTACTCAAACAGCCTACTATTTAGGACGCAAGTGTCGTCGGGCAACGAAATGAAAAGCTGAAATGAGCATAGCATCCTGGCATTTAAAGTGTAGTCCTGGCAACGAAATGAAAAGCTGAAATGAGCATAGCATCCTGGCATTTAAAGTGTAGTCCTGGCAACGAAATGAAAAGCTGAAATGAGCATAGCATCCTGGCATTTAAAGTATATTCGAGCATGGACAATGAAAGGCTGAAATGAGCACAGCATCCTGGCATTTAAAGTGTATTCGAGCATGGACAATGAAAAGCTGAAATGAGCATAGCATCCTGGCATTTAAAGTGTATTCGAGCATGGACAATGAAAGGCTGAAATGAGCACAGCATCCTGGCATTTAAAGTGTATTCGGGCATGGACAATGAAAAGCTGAAATGAGCACAGCATCCTGGCATTTAAAGTGTATTCGAGCATGGACAATGAAAGGCTGAAATGAGCACAGCATCCTGGCATTTAAAGTGTATTCGAGCATGGACAATGTGTCTGACATGGTTCAATTGTGTACATGGTTTCGAGTCCGTTGTAGTCATAGAGGTGTGTGTCTATGCATCAGCTGAGTTTGTATTTATGATCTGTACATGAATGCCTAAATGCAGCCAAACCTCTCTGACTTGTACTGACTTTTGGTTTGCTGTGCTTTTCTCTTTTACTTGCAGTCAATGAATCATTCCACAACTACATTAACCATGATTTTTAAAAGCTTTTTGTAATGTGGCTCGTCTTTCTGAGGTTAGAGCAATGCGGAGATTGATCACATGTGCTGGCTTAAATGGTGCACTGCTACGGGCCTGCATCTACCTTTACTCATGTTCAGGGTGGTAACAGAGAATGTGAGCAGAGTTGAGTGGTTGAAATCATCACTCCTGGATCATGTCCTTACTCCACTTCATGCTCACGGGAAAAAGAAACTCCAAATTCTCTCCATTCATTAAATCACAATTTAACCAACACCGATGTATTTTTGTGACTACCTGGACCTATCCATTGATATTTAAGTATTGAAACCAAACCATCATTAAATCATATTTAATGAAAAATATTTGAATTAACATGAAAAGGTGAATGGGAGAAACATTTTAAAATAAATAATAAAAATTGTTTATTTATTTACTGTCCTATCCTGATGGAATGGTCCCCAACCCTATTACCCTAGACACCCACCTGAGAGACCCATACACTAAGGAGAAGTCCTATCGGCCTACTGTAAGTAGCCTATATACAGCCAAATCAGAAAGATGAATGTGGTCAGAGACCTACTAAAGCAACACAGCCCCCTCAAGATTCTGAGCCTGCCAGGCAGGGTTGGTCCTACAAAGCCAAAGCCCCCTGATGGGAGAGCATAATATACAAGGAATTTCTTAAAGTTGCAAATGAGAACCTTGACGACCTTGTACCTAGCCGGTGGGGATTCCGGTGGGTTGCTCTCACCCAGGTAGTGGCAGTGCTGGAAACACGAGCTGCACTAACACTAGCTTCAGTCACACTCTGGTTGCACAAAATAATCAAAGACTGCACAGAGATGCTTAGGGAAATGGTCACAACGGGGGACCAGTATGTGTGTGTTTCAGGGGAAGGGGGTGTACCTGATCTCTATCACCTCAGACTTGACAATTTGCTACATTTTGGAGGCCTTCTCAAACAGCTGCAACTGTATATGCATTTGTAAACTAAGTCCTTTCTTGAGTTGGAACAACTGTTGAGCATCTGAGCTTATGATTGGTTGTGCGGGAAAGGGGTTGAGTGTGTATGAGTGTGTGTGTGTAACCCACATCTGTTGCAAAAAAAGAAACGTCCCTTTTTCATGAACCTGTCTTTCAAAGATAATTCGTAAAAATCCAAATAACTTCACAGATATTCATTGTAAAGGGTTTAAACACTTGTCCCCATGCTTGTTCAACCATAACCAATTAATGAACATGCACCTGTGGAACGGTCATTAAGACACTAACAGCTTACAGACGGTAGGCAATTAAGTTCTGAGTTATGAAAATGTAGGACACTAAAGAGGCCTTTCTACTGACTCTGAAAAAAGCAAAAAGAAAGATGCCCAGGGTCCCTGCTCATCTGGGTGAATGTGCCTCAGGCATGCTGCAAGGAGGCATGAGTACTGCAGATGTGGCCAGGGCAATAAATTGCAATGTCCGTACTGTGAGACGCCTAAGAGAGCGCTACAAGGAGACAGGACGGACAGCTGATCGTCCTCCGAACTTCACACCTGCAGGACAGGTACAGGATGGCAACAACACCGCCCGAGTTACACCAGGAATGCACAATCCCTCCATCAGTGCTCAGAATGGCCGCAATAGGCTGAGAGAGGCTGGACTGAGGGCTTGTAGGCCTGTTGTAAGGCAGGTCCTCACCAGACATCACCGGCAACAACGTCGCGTATGGGCACAAGCCCACCGTTGCTGGACCAGACAGGACATGCAAAAAGTGCTCTTCACGCGGTTTTGTCTCACCAGGTGTGATGATCGGATTCGCGCTTATCATCGAAGGAATGAGCGTTACACCGAGGCCTGTACTCTGGAGCGGGATCGATTTAGAGGTGGAGGGTCCATCATGGTCTGGGGCGGTGTGTCACAGCATCATCGGACTGGTCTTGTTGTCATTGCAGACAATCTCAACACTGTGTGTTACAGGGAAGACATCCTCCTCCCTCATGTGGTACCCTTCCTGCAGGCTCATCCTGACATGACCCTCCAGCATGACAATGCCACCAGCCATACTTCTCGTTCTGTGTGTGATTTCCTGCAAGACAGGAATGTCAGTGTTCTGCCATGGCCAGCAAATAGCCCGGATCTCAATCCCATTGAGCACGTCAGCGACCTGTTGGATCAGAGGGTGAGGGCTAGGGCCATTCCCCCCCAGAAATGTCTGGGAACTTGCCGGTGCCTTGGTGGAAGAGTGGGGTAACATCTCACAGCAAGAACTGGCAAATCTGGTGCAGTCCATGAGGAGGAGATGCACTGCAATACTTAATGCAGCTGGTGGCCACACCAGCTGGTTCCCCCCCTTTGTTCAGGGACACATTATTCCATTTCTGTTAGTCACATGTTGTGGAACGTGTTCAGTTTATGTCTCAGTTGTTGAATCTCATGTTCATACAAATATTTACACATGTTAAGTTTGCTGAAAATTAACGCAGATGACAGTGAGAGGACATTTCTTTTTTTGTTGAGTTTAGGATGATTCACAATGAATGTTTGCCTAAATAATATTTGCTTGCCAAAAATGTTTGTTTTTTTTCTGTAAATTTTGGTGATAGGTAACAATCCTTTGCACGAACTACCAACATTATTATGTGTATTATTATTATTAACAATTATTATTGTTTATTGTGGAAATTAAGATGTATTGTATATAAAAAAAATCAGTGTCAGTCCAAATTTTGGACACACCTACTCATTCAAGGGATTTTCTTAATTGTTTCTATATTGTAGAATAATAGACATCAAAACATTTCAATAACACATATCATGTAGTAACCAAAAAAGTGTTGAACAAATCCAAATATAATTTATATTTCAGATTCTTCAAAGGAGCTACCCTTAATGACACCTTCAGACACTCTTGGCATTCTCTCAACCAGCTTCACCTGGAATGCTTTTCCAACAGTCTTGAAGGAGTTCCCACATATGCTGAGCACTTGTTGGCTGCTTTTCCTTCACTCTGTGGTCCAACTCATCCCAAACCATCTCAATTGGGTTGAGGTCGGGTGATTGTGGAGGCAAGGTCATCTGATGCAGCACTCATCACTCTCCTTCTTGGTCAGAAAACCCTTATACAGCCTGCAGCTGTGTTGGGTCATTGTCCTGTTGAATAACACATTATATTCCCACTAAGTGCAAACCAGATGGGATGGCATATCACTGCAAAAGGCTGTGGTAGCCATGCTGGTTAAGTGTGCCTTGAATTCTAAATAAATCACCGACAGTGTCACCAGCAAAGCACCCCAACACCAACATCTCTTCCATGTTTCGCGGTGGGAACCACACATGTGGAGATCATCCATTCACTTAATCTGCGTCTCACAAAGACATGGCGGTTGGAACCCAAAATCTCAAAATTTAACTCATCAGACCAAAGGACAGATTCCCACCAGTCTAATGTCCATTGCTTGTGTTTCTTGGTCCAAGCAAGTCTCTTCTTATTATTGGTGTCCTATAAAATTGGTTTCTTTGCAGCCATTTGACCATGGCCTGATTCACACAGTCTCCTCTGAACAGTTGATGTTGAGCTGTGTCTGTTACTTGAACTCTGTGAAGCATTTATTTGGGCTGCAATCTGAGTTTAATCAACTTGTCCTCTGCAGCAGAGGTAACTCTGGGACTTTCTTTCCTGTAGCGGTCCTCATGAGAGCCAGTTTCATCATAGCGCTTGATGTTTTTTGCGATTGCACTTGAAGAAACCTTCAAAGTTCTTAAAATGTTCCGTATTGACTGACCTTCATGTTTTAAAGTAATGATGGACTGTCATTTCTCTTTGCCTATTTGAGCTTTTATTGCCATAATATGGACTTGGTATTTTACCAAATAAGGCTAACTTCTGTATACCACCCCTACCTTGTCACAACAAAACTGATTGGCTCAAACGGATTAAGAAGGAAACAAATTCCACAAATGAACTTTTAACAAGGCACACATGTTAATTTAAATGCATTCCAGGTGACTACCTCATAAAGCTGGTTGAGAGAATGCCAATACTGTGCAAAGCTATCATCAAGGGAAATGGTGTCTACTTTGAAGAATCTCACATCTAAAATATACGTTGATTTGTTGAACACTTTTTTGGTTACTACATGATTCCATACGTGTTATTTCATTGTTGTGATGTCGTCACTATTATTATTTAAATAAAGAAAAGCCCTTGAATGAGTATGTGTGTCAACTTTTGACTGGTACTGTATATATATTTTTTTACAAGCTATATATATTGCAAATTGAGGTGAGAGCGATGGAAATGCTTTAGGCATTTATCTGCGTCTGTTCTGTGGGTGGCATTATGTGCTCTTTTCGAAGTCCTGGTCTTTCGGGGGCCCTGGGATTCGGGGGGGTGGGGGTGGTCTGCTGGTCACTGGGATGACAACCCAACTTGGGATGGGGAAGCGTTTTAGCTGGTGGAATAGTGGGGAACAATTGGAGGTTTACTTAGTAGCAATGCAAATATCATGGTGTAGTGAAATGGACACTCTATCACTATGGTACTTTTTAATGGTGAGTTGACAAACATGTATTATGATAAATATATTTGAAACTTGTATCGCATTAGGGTAAATTGTGAAATAAGTATAGCCAGTTATAATTGTAATGGCTTAGCAGATAATAAGAAAAGACAATCAGTATTTACCTGGCTAAAAGCGAAGGAATATAATATATATTGTTTACAGGAAACTCATTCAAAAATGTTGATGAAGTTGTGTGGAAAAAGGACAATGGAGGCAAAAACTGGCAGCTTCATTAAATAGTACCGGCAAAACACCAGTCTCAACGTCAATAGTGAAGAGGCGACTCCGGGATGCTGTCCTTCTAGGCAGAGTTGCAAAGAAAAAGACATATCTCAGATTGACCAATAAAAACAAAAGATTAAGATGTGCAAAAGAACAGACACTGGACAGAGGAACTCTGCCTAGAAGGCCAGCATCCCGGAGTCGCCTCTTCACTGTTGATGTTGAGACTGGTGTTTTGCCAGTACTATTTAATGAAGATGCCAGTTGAGGACTTGTGAGGCATCTGTTTCTCAAACTAGACACTCTAATGTACTCGTCCTCTTGCTGAGTTGTGCACCAGGGCCTCCCACTCCTTTTTATATTCTGGTTAGGGACAGTTTGCACTGTTCTGTGTAGGGAGTAGTACACAGCCGTTTGAGATCTTCAGTTTCTTGGCAATTTCTCACATGGAATAGCCTTCATTTCTCAGAATTAGAATAGACTGACGAGTTTCAGAAGAAAGTTCTTTGTTTCTAGCCATTTTGAGCCTGTAATCGAACCCACATATGCTGATGCTCCAGATACTCAACTAGTCTAAAGAAGGCCAGTTTTATTGCTTCTTTAATCAGGACAACAGTTATCAGCTTTGCAAACATAATTAAAAATGGGTTTTCTAATGATCAATTAGCCTTTTAAAATTATAAACTTGGATTAGCTAACACAACGTGCCATTGGAACACAGGAATGATGGTTGCTGATAATGGACCTCTGTACGCCTATGTAGATATTCCATTACAAATCAGCCGTTTCCAGCTACAATAGTCATTTACAAAATTAACAATGTCTACACTGTATTTCTGATCAATTTGATGTTATTTTAATGGACAAAAATTTGCTTTTTTTCAAAAACAAGGACATCTCTAAATGTCCCCAAACTTTTGAATAGTAGTGTATGTAATAATTGATCAACCCTACAAGCAATCCACGACTCTATTATTATGGTGGGAGATTATAATACTCTTTAAAATACCTCTATGGACCATAAAGGAAATCACACTACAAACTATCACGCGCATGCACTTAAGGAAATCACGAATGACATAGATATATTGGAACTAGTGGATGTATGGAAGCGTAAATATCCTGACCTAGTGAGATATACAAGGAGGATGCTCTGTCACACCCTGACCATAGTTTGCTCTGTATGTTTCTATGTTTTGGATGGTTAGGGTGTGAGCTGAGTGGGCATTCTATGTTACATGTCTAGTTTGTCTAGTTCTATGTTTGGCCTGATATGGTTCTCAATCAGAGGCAGGTGTTAGTCATTGTCTCTGACTGGGAACCATATTTAGGTAGCCTGTTTGGTGTTGGGTTTTGTGGGTGATTGTTCCTTTCTCTGTGTTTGCACCAGATAGGGCTGTTTTTTTTTTTCTTTTTTTTCCCCACATTTCTTGTTTTGTTAGTTTATTCATGTCTAGTGTCTATATTAAAGAACCATGAATAACCACGAAGCTGCGTTTTGGTCCGCCTCTCCTTCACCACAAGAAAACCCTTACATGCTCAATCAAGTATGTCATTCTGTCTGTAACCAAAAGTTTAACAAGTGTTGATAGGGGACAGAATGTGGTTGGACCATCAAATAATTGCCCATATATATTACTCTTACAGAATGTCCACGTGGGCGAGGATATTGGACATTTAATCAAAGCCAATGTTGGAGAATCTCATATGAATAAAGGAATAAAGTTGTTTTATTTGATTTGTTCCTGTAAGTATGGCTAAAGGTTGTTTGGCAAAATAACCAAATCAAAACGGAAAGCTCCTTGAACGTGGGAATATGCCAGTCCTATTGGGCCTAAATCAATTATGGCCTCCGCTCCGCACACATACTCTGGTTGGTAATAACTGTCACCAGTTGGCCTGCTCCATTTGCAGCAACATGTCGAATTCGAACTGAAACAAAGACACATTCGTTAGCGACACCACTCCGCCATGTCTAGAAACAATTTGAAGACGAGAGAGGTAGAAAGAGAAAAAAATATGTCAAGATGTGAGGGATATGTGTGAGACTTTTGATCCGACGGCACAGAAAAAAGCACTCTTCGTCCCTCTCCCAGATCCTAGACTCACATTAAGGCGACGAGAGTCGACCCCCAAGATCCACCGAAAGAAGTGGAGCACAGTCTTCTGAGACAAACATCGCCTGAAGTGGAGGAATAAGACTTTCTTTAATTGGCGATAGGGGGATAAAACAAGAAAGGGTACACTGAAGGTTCGTGGATTACTATATTGTAGCATCCGTCCCTGAAATGAAATTCATAGACAAAGCATTGCTACAAAATAGGGATATTGGACACGGATAAACAGTATTCCAATAGTGGCACTGCATACGAAATGAGAGTCTCTGCGCTTGTCAGAGGAACCCCACTTCCCTGGTGCTTCGTGCTCATAGAGAGTGTTTGTTTTAATGCCTGTCATAAATATGTATCGGGGATCTTAATCTGATGGCGCTACTTTGTCGAGAACATGAGATACCAAAATACCTCCCTCGGTCCCAGACGTCCGCTACATTAGAAGTTCCACCCACTCACATCGGCAGAATGAGTCACTCCGGAGTGGCAGTGTTGTTTATTAAGTTGCTGGAAACAAAGTTCTCCATAGGGAAATACTGCTTTCTTCTTTTCAGAAAAGTACACATTCAGGGGCTCCCCTCGGCTGCCAGAAGAAGAGCACGCTATAAAGCATAGCAATTCAGATTGTATTGTGAATGCAAAATCTCCTTCAATTGGCCGACAGCAAATTAATGCACGTTGTTTGTACAGCCAGCCATCTATGACCGTCTGGGAATCCTTAGTCAGGGCTGTCAAGTAGTTCTTCATCCCAGAGTAACCCATCCACTGCACTTTTTCCATCTGCACACAAATAGGCTGACAAGCTGATGTGAAAAGGTAGTGTGTGTACATTGTGTATTTAAACCTCTATGGAACTTGCTTACATTGTTGTGCTACTTATGGTAGACACTGAAGCTCCCTGGCCTTCTTGGATTCTCCAAAGTGTTTTCAATGGATCTTCAACCAATGTTTCAGTCAATAAAAGACCATCAGGGTTGACATGATGATGGCTCATTGTGATAGTCGAGTCAAGAGTTCATGCATAACCCATACACAACACTCCCCCCAACCTCAAGCACATATACACACACACACACACACACACACACACACACACACACACACACACACACACACACACACACACACACACACACACACACACACACACGTTGTTCTATCCTCATGGGGACCTAAAATGAACTTCCATTCAAAATCCTATTTTCCCTAAACCTAACCCTTCCCGTAACTTTAACCCGCAACCCTAAACGTAACTCATAACCCTAGCCTTTGTCCTCATCGGGATGTGAGAAATGTACCCACGAGGGAGAGTTTTCCTTGTTTAACTATCCTTATGGGGACTTTTGGGGATTTTAGGTCCGCACAAAGGTAGAAGAACCCCCCCCACCCACCCACACACACACACACACATACACACACACTAATACCTACAGTACCTCTGTCTTCTCCCTCCCTGCAGCCCTGGAGGACCCGTGCAGTGAGGTGACCTGCAGCTACGGCAGCACCTGCATCCAGTCATCGGACTCCTTGTCGGCCAAGTGCATGTGCCCGCTGAGCTGCGACGGTAAGCCCGAGCAGGTGGTGTGTGGCAGTGACGGCCAAGACTACCGCAACGAGTGCGAGCTCTACAAGCAAGCCTGCCACACCCAGAAGAACTTCCGCCTGCAGCACCAGGGATACTGCAGTGAGTCCCCTCGTATACTTCTCCTCTACCCTCCCTCCCTCCCGCTCCCTCCTTTCTTTTGTTCTTTTTTGCTTATTTTTTTATTTCGCTCTCTCTTCACATCCCGCTGGAGTTTCATTGTATCTCTCTGACATCGTGTGACGACTTTTCAAATTCATAGCTTTTTTTTCCTTCATGCCAACTATTCCAGCTGTGTGGATTATTCACTGTCGAGAAACAAAGCCACTTGTTTTTAGAGCTAGCCATTTTGAGAGTTGTTTTGTGTCACCCGCTGTTTATTTTGGTAGTTTTCTCCTGAGGACGTCTGACTTCGAGACATTTGCGCCGAGAGAAAGAGCCAGATAGAGCTAACCAGACAAACTAGCGTCCCCAAAATTGACTACAAAATGGAAGGGAGATGGAGTCTCAGGCCCCCAGAGGACGGCTCGAATATATATCCATTCAAAGCCGGTGAGACCAGGTTCCATGTTGCCTTACCCCTAGGGGAGGCCTGGGTTCTCAGGAGAGCTGGCCCGGTGGGCCCCTAAATCTTCCTGAGCGATTCTGTCCAAGCGTTGGCTGTCTCAACTGGCTCGCCAGTGTCAGAAACATGGTGATGCTTTATATATACAGCTGGGGCTAGGCTAGCCAGCACCTCCACTGTCTGTATGTCTAATTGCCTCATCGGGGGTGGGTGGGGGCTCGACTGCAGAGTGCAGGAATCCTGGAAGCTGTTCTGGTTTGTTAATGGGAGATAATGGTTTTTGCAAATGGGATAATAGCTGGGCTTGTGTTGCATCATTGCATTTCTGGCGTCAGGTATTTTTGCAAAAAAAAACAGAGTTGGTAATGGTCTTTATATACTCCTGTGTTAGCGATTCCAATGTGCTAATATACACAATCCCTACAATCCCTGACCTTGGCAATGTGTTGCTGGCATTGGCCCTGTTGTTGTCCTGCCTGCCCCGCCCGGGCTGTGGAAGTCAAGCTACTATTGTCACTTTTGTGTTCCTGTTTTTGCTCTTTGTTTCTCGAGCCAGGGCCTTTTCTCTCCCTTTCCCTCTCTTTCCCTTTCTCTCTCTCTCCGTCCTTTTGGTCTCATCCTCCTCGGTGGTGTTTCGAATGAATTGCTCGCAGCTTGGCAGTGTTTTAATGCGGCGCAGAGGTACATAAATCCTTTGTGTCCCCTTGCTCTATATAAGACTGTGTAGAGAGATGAGACGAAGTTGAGCAGGCAAACAGCTTCTATTTCAATAAGCATCTCCCCAGTTCTATTATGATTACAGTTGATATGGCCACCAGCGCCAGCTGCCAGCCTGTCGTCCTCTTAGATCCATGGGCTTCTTCGCTTTCCACTTTGTCTTTCCAGGGCAGCCCGTGTTGATAGCAGGCCTATCTCCAGCATATCCCTGGTGATGGATAACCATGTCCTACCACTAACCTCTCTCTTTCTCTCCCCTGTTTATAGACCCCTGCAAAGACAGCGAGAACAGTCTGAATGTGGCGTGCCGGGTGGAGCCACGTACCCGCCAGCCCCTGACCTTTGCCCCCCCGGAGTCCTGCCCACCTGTCAATGAGCCACTGTGCGCCAGTGACAGCCAGACGTACGAGAGCGAGTGCCATATGACGAGGACGGGCATGCAGAAGGGCATTGAACTCAGGAAGATCCACCCGGGCAGCTGTAAGAAACAAGGTGAGGCAACACGTTCATGCACGCACACACGAACTGCACTGCCTTGACCGATAGATAACTTACCATGTTCTTTATGGGCTGTGTTGTGTTACATGCATGACACCAGATGGTTTGCTTGATAAGAGCTCACAAAGGCATTTCTGGGCCTTCTGCACAGTCAGGTTTACAGTAGATCAAATCCAATTTTATTTGTCACGTGCCAAATATAACAGTGAAATGTTTACTTACAATCCCTTAATCAACAATGCAGATTTAAGAAAAATAAATGTTAAGAAAGTATTTACCAAAATAAACTGTAATTTTTTTTTATTTTTATTTAAATTAAGGAGCAACAATAAAAGAACACTAGTTGGGCTTTACACAGGGGGTACCGGTACAAAGTCAATGTGTGGGGGCAGAGATTATCGTCTGGGGAGCCATTTGATTCGCTGTTCAGGAGTCTTATGGCTTGGGTGTAGAAGCTGTTGAGCCTTTTGTACCTAGACTTGGCACTCCGGTACCACTTGCCGTGCGGTAGCAAGGAGAACAGTCTATGACTAGGCTGGCTGTAGTCTTTACCAATTTTTAGGGCTTTCCTCTGACACCGCCTGGTATTGAGGTCCTGGATGGCAGGAAGCTTGGTCCCAGTGATGTACTGGGCCGTACCCACTACCCTCTGTAGTGCCTTGAGGTCGGAGGCCGAGCAATTGCCATAACAGGCGGTGATGCAACTAGTCAGGATGCTCTTAATGGTGCGGCTGTTAAACTTTTTGAGGATCTGAGGACCCGTGCCAAATATTTTCAGTTTCCTGAGGGGGAATAGGCATTGTCGTGACCTTTTTCACGACTGCCTTGCTGTGTTTGGACTATGATAGTTTGTTGGTGATGTGGATACCAAGGAACCTGAAGCTCTCAACCCGCTCCACTACAGCCCCTTCGATGAGAATGGTGGTGTGCTCTGTCCTCCTTTTCCTGTAGTCCACAATCATCTCCTTTGTCTTGATCACATTTACGGAGAGGTTGTTGTACTGGCAGCACACTGCCAGGTCTCTGACCTCCTCCCTATAGGTTGTCTCATCGTTGTCAGTGATCAGGCCTACTACTGATGTGTAGTTGGAGTCGTGCTTGGCCATACAGTCATGGGTGAACAGGGAGTACAGGAGCAGACTGAGCATGCACCCGCGAGGGGCCCCCGAGTTGAGGATCAACGTGGCAGATGTGTTGTTACCTACCCTTACCACCTGGGTTGTGGCTCATCATGAAGTCCAGGATCCAGGTGCAGAGGGAGGTGTTTAGTCCCAGGGTCCTTAGCTTAGTAATGAGCTTTGAGAGCATTATGGTGTTGAACGCTGAGCTGTAGTCAACGAATAGTATTCTCTTGTAGGTGTTCCTTTTGTCCAGGTGGGAAAGGGCAACGTGGAGTGCAATAGAGATTGCGTCATCTGTGGATCTGTTGGGGTGGTATAGAAATTGGAGTGGGTGTAAGGTTTCTGGGATAATGGTGTTGATGTGAGCCATGACCAGCCTTTCCGTAGTCATTTAGGCAGGTTAGCCTGGTGTTCTTGGGTACAGGGACTATAGTGGTCTGCTTGAAACATGTTGGTATCACAGACTCGGTCAGAGATAGGTTGAACATGTGAAGACACTTGCCAGTTGGTCAGCGCATGCTCGGAGTACACATCCTGGTTATCCGTCTGGCCCTGTGGCCTTGTGAATGTTGACCTGTTTAAAGCACTTACTCACATCGGCTACGGAGATTGTGATCACACAGTCGTCCGGAACAGCTGATGCACTCATGCATGCTTCAGTGTTGCTTTCCTTGAAGCGAGCATAGAGGTTATTTAGCTCGTCTGGTATGCTCGTGTCACTGTGCTTCCTTTTGTAGTCCGTAATAGTTTGCATGCCCTGCCACATCCAACGAGCATCGGAGCCGGTGTAGTGCGATTGAATCTTTGTCATGTATTGACGCTTTGCCTGTTTGATAGTTTGAAGGATGGCATAGCGGGATTTCTTATCAACATCCGGGTTAGTGTCTCGCTCCTTGAAAGCGCCAGCTCTACTCTTTAGCCCAGGCAGATTACAGGCAGATGTTGCCTGTAATCTATGGCTTCTGGCTGGTGGTACGTACCGTCACTGTGGGTATGATGTCGTCAATGAGCTTATTGATGAAGCCAGTGACTGATGTGCCATCTCAATGACATCTGAATAATCCCAGAACATATTCCAGTCTGTGCTAGCAAAACACTCCTGTAGCTTAGAATCTGCATCATCTGACCACTTCCTTATTGAGCGAGTCACTGGTACTTCCTGCTATAGTTTTTGCTTGTAAGCAGGAGGATAGAATTTGCCAAATGGGGGGGCGAGGGAAAGCTTTGTAGGCGTCTCTGTGAGTGGAGTAAAGATGGTCTAGAGTTTTTTTCCCTCTGGTTGCACATGTAACATGCTGGTAGAAATTAGGTAAAAATGGATTTAAGTTTCTCTGCATTAAAGTCCCCGGCCACTAGGAGCGCTGCCTCTGGAGGAGCACTTTCCTGTTTGCTTATGGCCTTATACAGCTCGTTGAGAGCCATCTTAGTGCCAGGATCAGTTTGTGGTGGTAAATAGACAGGTAAAAAATGTGGTCAACAGCTTATCATGAGATACTCTACTTCAGGCAAGCAAAACCTTGAGACTTCCTTAATTTTAGATTTCGTGCACCAGCTGTTGTTTACAAATAGACACGTACCACCACCCCTTGTCTTACCGGAGGCAGCTGTTCTGTCTTGCTGATGGACCGAAAACGCAGCCAGTTGTATGATATCCATGTCGTCGTTAAGCCATGACTCGGTGAAACATAAGATACTACAGTTTTTAATGTCCCGTTGGTAGGATAGTCTTGATCGAAGCTCATCCATTTTATTATCCAATGATTGCACATTGGCTAATAGGACTGATGGTGAAGGTCGATTACACACTCGCTGTCAGATCCTTACAAGGCAATCTCCGTCTCTTCTTCATGTGAATGACAGGGATTTGGGCGTTGTTGAAAGAAAAAATCTTCATCCAGTTCGAGGTGAGTAATCACTGTCCTGATATCCAGAAGCTCTTTCGGTCTTAAGAGAGGGTGGCAGAAACATTATGTACAAAATAAATTACAAATCACCCAAAAAAACACACACAATAGCCCGTTAAACGTCAGCCATCTCCTCCGGCGCCATCATCATCATCATAGATGATACCGATCTGGAGTAATCCAATGTTCCTGTTGTGTGATATGGGCTTCAGTAGACCACCGTGTCTGTAGCATTTCTGCTCTCACCTCCACACATCTGAGACTCCCCATGGAGTTAAAGACATAGGCTCATGGTGTGATGCACTCTACTACACACAACTGTGGTTTTGTGCTTCAAATAATTCTCAGTTTCTGCCCTGCAACACACCGACTCTCTTTTGTCAGCAATATTTTGTAGTCAAGCTTGAGTACAGATAAAGACCGCTATTATGTGGATACATATGGGACTTCAACTTCTCAGTAGAAGCCTAAGCACTGTGTGTTCCTGTGAATTTATTTAGTTCTCGATCAAGTTAACAGGAACCCATTCTCTATCTGTCTTTTACTGAAGTGAAATGGATAGGCATAATACTTTTTAGTTTTCTAAAAAAGAAAATCTATTTCAACAGTCATTTCATTTGGAATGTAGATCAATGACATCATACGGTACGTCCCTCTAATGTTCGACTCCCAAAGAAGGCAGCTCCGTAATTAGGTTCCAGTATAGCATGACCACTTTACAGGAAAGAGAAAGAGAGGTATTGAATTCATGTACAGAACATAATGCATTTGAAGCTCTGAATGCGTCTCAACCCTCTCTAAGATTGCCTCGATTCGTCGACTGATTTGCTGCATCACATTTCAAGTCACATTTTATTTTAAGTCCATTATTACAACGTCTCAGCATGCTTTACAGAGGAAAATTCAACGTTAAAAACGAGAAACAACCATGTCCCTCGTCCATTTTGCAGAGATGTGCAAGGTGGAGTGCAAGTTCAATGGCGTGTGCCAGGTGGAACGTCTAGGCGTGCGCTGCTCCTGCGAGCCTATCCAGTGCGACGGGACCTACAAGCCGCTGTGCGGCAAAGACGGACGCAGCTACGTCAACGACTGTGAGCGGCGACGCGCCGAGTGCCTGGCTAAAGCCCACATCCCCGTCAAGCAGCAAGGCCCGTGTGGTGAGTCAGGTCCTCTAGAAGCGGGGTAAAGGGGAGAAGCCTCTGGTCTTTCTCTCTCTGTCTCCCTCTGGTTGGCTCCTCCTGTCCTGTGTACGTACTGTATGTGTGTTTGTTCTGTCTGTCTCTTGACTTGTCAGTAGTGTGCGGTGGGAGGGGAGGTGAAAAAGCGAAAAGACAGGAAGTTACTATGACCACCACGTTTCCCTTCATCCCCCATCTTCATCATGCCCGTCACGCTCCGCCATCACGTGACACATGAAACACAACAGCCTTCATGTTTCCTTCATGTCCTCCTACCTCCCCGGTAGTGCCAGTCTTCCACTTCAATGGTTTCTCTCTCTCTCTCTTCACAACACTAAGTTTTGTCTTGCCTGTCTGTCTCCGTCGGTCTCTTTTTTGTCTGTGCGGCTTCCTTTTTAAACAGGTATTCTTTCAATTTCAGTGCGTCTGTCTGTATTTGTCCGTGTGACATCTGCCGCTGTTCGGGACACACCCCTCACTTCAGCAGGGGAGAGTTCAACCTTTGACCTCTGGTGGACACTGACCACTTGGGGGGGTCACAGACTCTCCTCCAATTGGACTAAACAGGGGTGGTTGTCTTTCTCCTTTCTCTTCCTCTTTCTCTTTTCTCTTTCTTTTAGTTTTTCCCTTTCTCACTCTCTCTCTCTATAACGGAGTAGTATGTTCTCTCTCCCAACACTCCACCTCTGGAGTCTCTCCTCCTCCACTTGTCTCTCCTCTGTGCACCCTCCTTGCAGTCCTACTGTGTCTGCGGGAGGAAGAAAGCATCCGTCCGTGAGGTTGGGGAACTACTCTTCTTCCCAGTGCTGTGTTCCCAACCCCCTTTTCCCTCAACCCTCAGCCTATGATGGTACCCTGCTTCCCGAGCATGGCAGAGCGCATGTAGACCCCCCCCCCCCACCCCCGCCCTATGCCCAACCTCTCTCTTGCCACCCGGGCACTGACTTTAGCTATGCCAAATGCATATACAGTGGGGAGAACAAGTATTTGATACACTGCCAATTTTGCAGTTTTTTTTACAAAGCATGTAGAGGTCTGTCATTTTTATCATAGGTACACTTCAACTGTGAGAGACGGAATCTAAAACAAAAATCCAGAAAATCATATTGTATGATTTTTAAGTAATTCATTTGCATTTTATTGCATGACATAAGTATTTGATCACCTACCAACCAGTAAGAATTTCAGCTCTCACAGACCTGTTAGTTTTTCTTTAAGAAGCACTCCTGTTCTCCACTCATTACCTGTGTTAACTGCACATGTTTGAACTCGTTATCTGTATAAAAGACACCTGTCTACACACTCAATCAAACAGATTCCAACCTCTCCACAGTGGCCCAAGACCAGAGAGCTGTGTAAGGACATCAATGATACAATTGTAGAGCTGCACAAGGCTGGGATGGGCTACAGGACAATAGGCAGGCAGCTTGGTGAGAAGGCAACAACTGTTGGCGCAATGATTAGTAAATCGAAGAAGTTCAAGATGACGGTCAATCACCCTCGGTCTGGGGCTCCATGCAAGATCTCACCTCGTGGGGCGGGAGGGATCAGCCCAGAACTACACGGCAGGACCTGGTCAATGACCTGAAGAGAGCTGGGACCACAGTCTCAAAGAAAACCATTAGTAACACACTACGCCGTCATGGATTAAAATCCTGCAGCGCACGCAGTGTCCCCCTGCTCAAGCCAGCACATGTCCCGGCCCGTTTGAAGTTTGCCAATGACCATCTGGATGATCCAGAGGAGGAATGGGAGAAAGTCATGTGGTCTGATGAGACAAAAATATAGCTTTTTGGTTTAAACTCCACTCACCGTGTTTGGAGGAAAAAGAAGGATGAGTACAAACCCAAGAACACCCATCCCAACCGTGAAGCATGGAGGTGGAAACCTCATTTTTTGGAGATGCTTTTCTGCAAAGGGGACAGGACGACTGCACCGTATTCAGGGGAGGATGGATGGGGCCATGTATCGCAAGATCTTGGCCAACAACCTCCTTCCCTCAGTAAGAGCATTGAAGATGGGTCGCGGCTGGGTCTTCCAGCATGACAACGACTCGAAACACACAGCCAGGGCAACTAAGGAGTGTCTCCGTTAAAAGCATCTCAAGGTCCTGGAGTGGCCTAGCCAGTCTCCAGACCTGAGCCCAATAGAAAATCTTTGGAGGGAGCTGAAAGTCCGTATTGCCCAGCGACAGCCCCAAAACCTGAAGAATCTGGAGAAGGTCTGTATGGAGGAGTGGGCCAAAATCCCTGCTGCAGTGTGTGAAAACCTGGTCTAGAACTACAGGAAATGTATGATCTCTGTAATTGCAAACAAAGGTTTCTGTACCAAGTATTAAGTTACTTTTCTGATGTATCAAATACTTATGTCATGCAATAAAATGCTAATGAATTACTTAAGAATCATACAATGTGATTTTCTGGATTTTTGTTTTAGATTCCGTCTCTCACAGTTGAAGTATACCTATGATAAAAATTACAGACCTCTACATGCTTTGTAAGTATGATAACCTGCAAAAACGGCAGTGTATCAAATACTTGTTCTCCTTACTGTAAGTGCCTGCTGACTAGGTCTCTCAACTTCTTCATATAATCAATTAACTATATGTAGAATTAGATCAGCGGTGGGCAAACTATACCGCTGTGAAGGCCATCCCGCACAGATGCAGGCTTTTGCTCCTGCCAAGCAGTAACACACCCGATTCAGCAAATCAAAGCCTTGATCGAAAACTACGATGAGTTGATTTTGTAGAATGATGGGTGTGTTACTGCTTGGCCAGAGTAAAAACCTGCACCCGCCGTGGTTCTCACAGGATATAGATAGCCTACCCCTATGGGTAGAGTGTCTGTGTTCGATAGAAGAGCTAAATGCGCGACCACAGTTGTGGTTCTCCTCAGACAGATATCTCTATCTCACTCTGGTTGGTTATCTGAATTTGAAGTTGTACTCGGCGAGGTGACGTTGAAGCTTCACAGTATCATGGTGCAACTCATTAGCAAAGTTTTTCCTCATCTCTTCCTCTGTCTTTTTGTGTCACGCATAAATTAACATGTGAAATGTCTGCGGTGCTTATGTTTTTGAAAAAAAATGTATTTCATTATTTCTGACAAAGTAAACGGTCACCGTTCTTTTCGCCGTATTGAAGCCGGTCGCGAGTTACAGTACGTTTTTCAATGCGTTTCTATTGACTTTTGCATATTTGCTTGACGACATGATGAGATTTAGATTTAAATCTCCTTTCAGATTTAATTCAACATCAAAAGGAGAGGAGTGAGGTGCCGCGGCTGTTGGCTTAGTTGTGGGAGTAGTATGTGTGAGAGGGTGTGTGTGTGTGTGTGTATGTTTGGTTTTGTGTGTGTAGGCTTCTTTGTGTGTGTGTGTGTGTGTGTGTGTGTGTGTGCCGCTGTTTTGTATGTGACAGTGTCTGTGCCTAAATGGCCTCCTTGTCACGAAGCGATCAATAGCACAGTCAGAGGACAGGTTACAGTTACAGCTGTGCCATGCAGCAAAGGACACACTATCTCTCATCACTGTGACCGTGGTCAGCCATTGTACTTCCATCCTAACCACAACACACACACTCCACAAAGGAGCTTGAGTCATCGTTACTGGTCCAAACCACATGCCACCTCTGGGAACCACAGTCCCCTGCTAACTTAAATGGCAGTCTAAAACATACTTAAAATCACTTACTGTACATCAGAAGTAGTGATCGCAAGTACACACACACAGTGCAGAAGTGAAGGTCCCTGCTGTCCTTTTTCATCTATAGTCCTCCCATTCAGCTGCTGTTCTGGCATTCCTGGTGTGTGTACAGTCTTCTACATGCACCCCAATAAGCCTGAAGTGGTTCAGTCTCCATCTTCTGCTGCCTGTCACTGGCCGGCCTTTTGTCACTTCCCGAAAGCTCTAAGAGCGTCGACCGTGGGATGGTTGGAGAGCGAAAAACTGGGATGATGGGGTGCCATGGCTGTCACTATCCCAAACCCACACACACTCCTCTCTTATTGGCCGTGAGATGGTGCTAGTTTATCGATCAGTCACGCCACAAGCCGTATGGAGGGCTGAAAATATTTCCATATATGACACCTAATCGTGAGTGAGGTGACAACCTCCCTAATTTGACTGGCATCTGCCCTTTCACTCTTTTGTATCCCTCAAGGGCCACAAACTTCCCTAATCATATGGACACAACCAATGTTCCCTCTAAGATGCTTGTGCTGCAAGCAGTAGCCCGAGACCGTTGTGCTACTCCCCTGGGACTGCTGCGCGAAGCGCAGAAGAAATATCAGCCCACGGAGAGGCGCACAAGATTGAACCTAGCGCAACTTTGTTGAGTTTTTCCAGTTAACACTATCAACGTTTCACTTTAATGTGGCAGTTGTGATCGAATCAACACAATATTTTGCCACTTTCAATGCAGCATACCGAAACAAACTTCTCGGACCGGTGCGGCATAACCAATCACAGCTGCAGTAGGCATAACCAATCACAGCTGCAGTAGGCCTATATGCAAATAGACCATTGCCATATGTGGATCTCTGCCATTTACTTTTAACTGGACTGTGTTTACAGCGGTGGTCGTGAGTAGATGCGTTTGTTTTCAGATCAATGCAAGAGCTGCATGTAGCCACGTATTTGTTTTGTTTATAGTCTTTTGCTAGTTATTGAGTTATTAGCCCGGTTATAGATTATTTGTATTCAGCAATAGGAGAGTGATTGCTTCCTGCAAGAGCACAACACGTCTACATTTCTAGACATCTTTGAAAAGCTAGTCAGGTAAAGAGCTTTTGTCTTAAAGGGGCAGTGTTGAATTTTGAGACAGGCTTGAATAAGCTAAGTAGCAGAGAGTAGCATAATTAATGCGTTTTATTTTGTAAAGCGGTTTCTTGCACCAAACAACACAACAACATTTTCAGTCACCTCCTTGCCTGAAGGACAAGTGGATAAACAGGTTAATGTAAAGCCCTGCATGTTTTTTTTTTTCAAAAGTCTCATGGAATGTAGGCTCGTGGAATGTAGGCTTGGGGCGGCAGCGTAGCCTAGTGGTTAGAGCGTTGGACTAGTAACCGGAAGGTTGCGAGTTCAAACCCCCGAGCTGACAAGGTACAAATCTGTCGTTCTGCCCCTAAAACAGGCAGTTAACCCACTGTTCCCAGGCCGTCATTGAAAATAAGAATGTGTTCTTAACTGACTTGCCTGGTTAAATAAAGGTAAAATAAATAAAAAAAAATGGAATGTAGGCCTACATTGAACACCACACTACTACTGTAGGCTGAATGATAGAACAGCTATTTACACGTCAAAATGTTATGGGATGCATTTTCTCCATTGTTTTTGATGGTAGGCCACTCTGGTAGGCCTACATTATGATCACATAGCCACAGTAGCCTACTTGGTCACTGTAAAAACTGTAACTTAAAGCGGGTACAGCCTCAGTGTTCACAGTAAAACTGTAACTTAAAGCAGGTACATTCTCAGTGTTGACAGTAAAACTGTAACCTAAAGCAGGTACAGCCTCAGTGTTCACAGTAAAACTGTAACTTAAAGCGGGTACAGCCTCAGTTTTCACAGTAACACTGTAACCTAAAGCAGGTACAGCCTCAGTGTTCACAGTAAAACTGTAACTTAAAGCGGGTACATTCTCAGTGTTCACAGTAAAACTGTAACTTAAAGCAGGTACATTCTCAGTGTTGACAGTAAAACTGTAACCTAAAGCAGGTACAGCCTCAGTGTTCACAGTAAAACTGTAACTTAAAGCGGGTACAGCCTCAGTGTTCACAGTAAAACTGTAACTTAAAGCGGGTACAGCCTCAGTGTTCACAGTAAATGCGCTGGGAGTTGCACAACATTTTCACAACGTTCAAGAACTGAAATTTGGTCAGTGCCGTAAACTATTTGAGAAACACTGGACACAACCATTTTATAAGCTGAAAAAGACAATGTTGCCCTGTTTGATATATAAGCCCATATGGTCTTCCACGGGAATGTGTCCGAGGTCAGTCTCTCATGAGATGAGCCACTTTAAAGATGAATGGCGGTGGATTGTGAGTGGCCAGTTCATAGCATTCCCCAGATGCTCAGATGAAAAAAGCCCAAGGGGCTTAAGATGTGTCTGCCTTAACCCAGAGCGCTCAAAGACAGCTTTTACTGCAGCGTGACAGACACACATTAGATGGTACAGCGGATCACAGACAGACACACAGACAGACAGTGAAGTACTTAGTTAGATGGTTAGATAATTGGTTTGAATACCGTTTGAGAGCGGTGCAATATTGGCTCATTGTTTGTGTGTGTGTATGTGTACATGCGTGTGTGTGTGTGTGTGTGTGTGTGTGTGTGTGTGTGTGTGTGTGTGTGTGTGTGTGTGTGTGTGTGTGTGTGTGTGTGTGTGTGTGCACATTCACACACACACTCTCCTCCCAGAGGTTAACAGAGAATCACTCAGCCAGAGAGACATTGTCATTGACAAAGAGCTTCGGGGAAGGAGGAGAACTGGGGAGAAAAGTGCACCTACGGTGACACCCTGTATGCACACATGACTGTAATTCGCTTTGGATAAAAAGTGTCTGCTAAATGGCATATACACAAGCCTCTCTGGCGAATATTTATAATTTGCATGTTGATTTGATTAGCATCTCCGCCACGCGACGACACTAGTCAACAATAATAGACTGAGTAGCTATTAAACTCAGCGAGGACCTCCAGTGATGTTTGGTAATGAATCTAATTAGTGTAGTTGCTCTGGGAGTCAAGTTGACGATATGGCAGGGGTACTAGGAATTATATTTAACGTGGCCCATAGCGGACTGAAGTGTGTGTGTGTGGTGATGAGGGTGTGTGTGTGTGTGTGTTTCAGTAGTGGCAGAGTTGTGAGCAGTCACCAGGCCTTATGGGTATAGCAGGGTTCTGCTTTGGTGAGCCACCCCTCCCCTTACCCTGTCTGTTGCACCCTTCCTTCCTTCCTTCCTTCCTTCCTTCCTTCCTTCCTTCCTTCCTTCCTTCCTTCCTCTCTCACAATGTATGTGTTGTGTGCCCTCTGTGTGGACCACCATGCCAATGATGCCCATCTGCTGTTTGGTGGCCTGCTATTACCTTCCTTCCTCTCCTCCCCCTCTCCTCTGTACATATACACGTCATGAGATGGAGGAGCTCATCTTTGTACAGTGGTTCTTCCTTTAAGAGTTACGAGCTTATGCTGCAACAGTTAGTGGTAGATGGTGGCATTCTGTCATTGCATCACACCTTCACAAGTGGGACTTAGGTAGTCTAAACTGTGGCACAAATGGACTTTTCTTAAATTAATGGACGTGTTTTCAGCTTGAGAGTCTATTTTCTCTGGCACTAGAGTCCTGCATCAGGCAACAACAACAAGCAACTGTTGGTGGTCCTGGAGTTAAGAGAGAACTTGGATAAATTCAATGGGGGAATTTCACTTGACATGTGGACTGACGATTTTCCAAAAATAGGCACGGTGGGCTTTTGGTTTCTCTCCCTCTAAAAACAGAAATAAATAATTCCAAATAACAAACTGCCTTTATTTACAAATTAGTAAGAATGTCTCACCCCATGTTCAAGAATGGCCTTTTTTCCTTTATTCAGATTATAACCGCTGACATTCGGTTATTTCAAAAACGAAATAATCTCTAAAATATTGTTATTTTTTAAACAAGCCATAGAAAGTTTCAGTTTAAACCACCAGAAAATACAGAACAAATAATACAACAAATATTGTGGTTAAACTCAAATGTACTAATTGATAAAAATGTATCAATTGGAACCTTTATCAAGTGGAAGGGGGGAAAAGTAAGAAATGCAAACTTGTCTGTCGGAAAATTGTGATAATTAAAAATATATACCAGTTTCATTTAAAGACCAGAAAATTGACACCTGTGCCATATAGATCGCAAAATAGTCAGGAAGAGATTTTCGATGTAACGATTCCATGGCACATGGTTTATAAATTCACACGCAATTTTCCATTCCACCTGAAAGCCCTAATCTGCTCACTTAAATGAATAGAGATCCTGGTCATGGTGCTAAAGAATGTTGTACAGGTGGCCGTCTAATCTTGTCTAATGGGAGGGCCGGCCCTGGTACCTGTTTATTTTCCGGGGCTTTCGCGTTCAGCGTAACACAGGCGAATAGCACTGTGATAGCCCACCCTTGATGGGCTATCAGCAGGACAATGCATTGTTTTCTAACCACATCTGGATGGATCCAAAACAAATTACTGTGGGAATTAATGTCACTGAATGATAGAAATAGTGGAATAAAGTAGGCTAATGAAGGCAACACGAGGTTCCTTACTGGAACACCCAAAGTCATTCAATTGTTATGATACGATTTGGAGCAATAGCCAACCTGCGTGTGGTCAACTATTTCAGCACCGTTTCACGCTGCTCTGAGACAAGCATGGGGACTGGTCTTGATAAATCAACAAAATTTCAATTTTCACTGAATCTCCGTTTGGGTATTGGTTAGACTACAATTAGGGTGTGGAAATGTTAGGATTATTTTGCTTTTCACTCGCTGTCACTTAGTAGCCTACTCCCAACCGGTTCCATTATACAGAGCCATATTTTCCTGACGGAAATCCTGAGCGTTTCCTTTTTTCCTTTTTCTTGGAATAGAATGGCAACAATGGACGACACTTCAATAACATGAAATAGAATTCTGCGGCCACCCGCAAGCTGTGCTGCAGTACGACACAACTTTTAAAGGAAGAACCATTGTATGTGTTCCCTCATTGTTGTCTTTCTCTGTCCTCATTTACTTTTGCTTTTTCTATATTTCCCTCTTTTTTTATTTCCCCCTCTTCTCCCACCCCCTCTCTCTCACCCTCTGTTTCGCTGTATTTCACGTCATCTGTGTCGTCTGGTAGATAAAGCGTGTTTGGGGTTTTAAAAAGCAAGTGGAGGACTAAGGTATTTGTTTTTGTCCCCTTGCAGCCATTACTCTGTGATAAGTGCTCCGTAGCAGGGAAACAGGGCCCGCGGGCCTTCCTTTCACTATATGCTAATATTTAGCCTTTTCTCTCCCGTTCTGGCACCTATTTTAATATGTTCTATAAATGTTTTCACTGCTAGCGAGACACGGGTGGCAGCCCCCCTTTGCAGCACCGACAAAACTGAGTAAGGGCAATTCCCATTTGGCTGCTTCTCTACAATGGTGGCACTGACACCCGCAACTCCCTCACCCGATTGGCTACTGACAGCATGGGTAGGGGTTTTCTCTGATTCTTATCGTGACATTGGGAGTAATTCTGAAATGGACCAGGGAGCAAGGAAGATTCCAATCTACATATGCATGAGTAGGGTGATGCTCGACCACAAAAATATAATCTCCCTGCTTTTACATCCATATGTACAGCGCTGAACCGCATACATTACCCACGCAAACACGGCTAAGAACATGACACTCCATCTCTCCTGGCTTATATACAGAACGCCCGCCGAGTGCATTCAGCTCGCCTCTAAATCTTGACTAATGTGACAGTTTAGTGAGAGAAGGGAAGAGGCAACGCCTCTCTTGGGGGAAGACGGGCAGCGGAACATTTGTGGTTGTGGGGGGTATACATGTAGCAGAACGTCTGTCAGTGGGTAGGCCAGCGACAGTAATGGTTCTCTAAAGCAATCCATAGTGCTGCATTACCAGCAGCACCCCAGAAGCCCATTTCTTCTGACAAGAGTTTTAATCCCCCTGGTTTTAATCTCGGGGATGGCAACTATTTAAAATATCAGACTAATTAAAAGGAAAAGGAAAGCAGGGGAGCGAAGGGAGGGAGCATGGCCTAGCCTGGTGGGAAAAGGGCACAAAGCGGAGGCAGAATCCAGACTCCCAAGTCGCCACTTCTGAGACAGACACATTGTCCTTCCGTAGAGAATCCACTGGGGTTTCTTTACTTCAGCTAGGAGCAGAATTATTGATCAGAGGAGAGTTACTCATCTCCAAGACCACTCCTGCGGCGATGCACTCACTTACAGCCATCTCTCCACGGCACACCTTTTTCTCTCACTTCTTTGATTAGATTTGTGGCACTCTGGATCTTACACACACACCATTGTCTTGTCTCTTTCTTCTGATAAACACAGAGGGGACATTAAATAGTATGTGTGCATTTGATGCACGTATGTGACTGACTACTGCAGCCTCCTAGTATATGTCCTGCTCTCCTGAGGCATATGACTGCGAAAGCTCCAGTCCTTGAACAGCACAGCCACCACGACCATCACTACCCAGGCCTCCGGGATGGCAGGCTGCCGTTTCCAAGTCTCCCTCACTGTTTCCGAAGGAGAAAAGACGCTTTCAGTTCCTTAAGATTTTTTTCCCCGACTGAGAATATGTAAGCCATATCAATTACCAAAGCCGGGTATAAGGGCTGCTGGACGTTTCTCAAAGTCTCTAATCTTACACTCTCTCTCCCCACTAAGATTATTTCACCGAGAACTGTGGGAGTTTTGCTTCTTCTATTTAATAAATCTGGAATCAAAAAATGTGCCTCCAGAAGGATTGCGCATTAAAGAATAAAGAGCTTTTTGGATTCTTTTCATCTTATTTTTTGGTGTATGAAACAAAGAGAACCAGGGACAAAAGCGTTATCTGAGACTGCAGTTGCATGTTAGGGAGCCGGGCCTTGGGAAATGGGTCGGTGAATCCATTTGAAGGCCATGAGTGTGTGTGTCGATTGCCCTCTGTTTCCAGCGCTACATACACACAGTGAGAAAAGAAATATCAGGCAGAATAGCTTTTTCTGAAGCCTGGCAAAATTAGGCACAGTTCCACTACTTATATATTTACATGCCAATTTCGCAGCTCTTTCGAACCACCGGCGTTCCCGCAACACAGAAATCAATAGCAGTGTTCCACTGCTTAAGCCGCAACATTCCAATTACAAAAACTGAGAGCCTTGTCTCCTCGCTCATCCTTGCACATGATCAGTTTAGATTTGTTAAATTATGGTCGCCGGTGGGCAATGCTCCTCCTCACACCAGTATCAGCCAGGCCCTTATCTTGTTGTTTTGCTGTTCCCTTTTTCCTTAAATGCCGAATCAAGGTTGCCTTTCTTGTCCTGTGAAGAGACACTATGACACTGACGACAGCCTAACAGCCTGAACGTTTGTTCTGCACTTGTTGAAATAAAGAAATAAGCATAGAATAACTTAGAAACGTTCTTTGTTGTGTGCGGACCCTCTACATTGCAGCCAAACTACACCCCAACACAATGGTGAGCTGGGAAGCCACCACAATCCTGAGATTTTAGACATGATGCTATCTATCAAACTGCTACATAGGGCCTCTCTCGCTAACAGCTGGAGATGACGTCACTGGTATTCCATGGGCAAGATAGCGCCACATAGGTAAATTGCCTTCTGCTATCTGTTGATGATTGAACCAAGAGCGCAAGGCTGAGGCCCAGGGGAGGGGAATATTAAGAGTATTAAATGCACCTGTGCTTTCAAAATGAAACGGCAGTGATTTCTTAAACGGAGCGCTTGTTGAGATGCTAGTCTAATCCCATAATAATCAGGGTAATGACAGCACTCCCTCGCGCTCGCTGGGAAGCCGCGGATCAAATGCATCATCACATCCTCTTCCCCTGTCTTATAATCTTTCTCCCTAACGGCCGACATGCCACGTTATGCCCCCACCCGCAAGACATGTCAATGAGCCTCCCTCGCATGGCTTCGACATCTTGCATAATTCTCCTGTCCGCTTGGCTAGATGAGGACATACGTCACAGTCTCCCGTGGCTTTGGGGTTTCAACTGTCAATCCATTCCAACCACCCATTCAAGAGAATGAGAGCAATCTGCTGACCATCTAAATGTCATGCTTGAAAGAATGTGATCATAAGAAGGAGATCATCTTCATGGGCGATTTCAATATAAACTTGGAAAATAAAACTTGCAGGAAAAAACTCAAAGAAATCACAGATGATTTCAACCTGACTCAAAAAATACAAGGTCCAACCAGAGTAACACAGTCATCCCATACTCAAATTGATCTGGTGTTTACTAACAGACCTGATTGAAAAACTAAGTCCAGTAACTTACTAACTGGCATATCTGACCACAATGTTACATTGGTGGTTAGAAAGCTCACTAAAAAGACATTTAAGAACCATATTAATGTGCAACAATACAAAAAAAATCCTGAAAAGTGAGCAGAGTAACTATGACACAGCAGTAAGTCAAATTGATTTGTCTGATCTGTAAAGCAATGAAGACTCAAAGTCTGCATACAGAACATTTATGTCAACTATTGACAAAGTGGATTTTTCTTTTACTAGGAAATGCCAACGTAAGCCAAGACGGAAACCTTTCTACAATGGTTCAACGAGGACCTCTTTAGGCAGATGATAGAAGGGGATTTTTCCTTGAAAAAAGGACTGAAGTCTGGTAAGAATGATGACAGATGTACAGTTGAAGTCAGAAGTTTACAAACACGTAGGTTGGAGTCATTAATATGTACTATTATGTATTATTGACTGTATGTTTGTTTTACTCCATGTGTAACTCTGTGTTGTTGTATGTGTCGAACTGCTTTGCTTTATCTTGGCCAGGTCGCAATTGTAAATGAGAACTTGTTCTCAACTTGTCTACCTGTTTAAATAAAGGTGAAATAAAAAATAAATAAAAATGAATACTCATTTTTCAACCACTCCACAAATTTCTTAACAAACTATAGTTTTGGCAAGTCGGTTAGGACATCGACTTTGTGCACGACACAAGTAATTTTTACAACAAAAGTTTACAGACAGATTATTTCAGTTATAATTCACTATATCATAATTCCAGTGGGTCAGAACTTTACATACACTAAGCTGACTCTGCCTTTAAACAGCTTGGATAATTCCAGAAAATGATGTCATGGCTTTAGAAGCTTCTGATAGGCTAAATGACATAATTTGAGTCGATTAGAGGCCTACCTTCAAACTCAGTGCTCATTTGCTTGACATCATTGTAAAATCTAAATAAATCAGCCAAGACCTCAGAAAAAAAATTGTAGACCACAAGTCTGGTTCATCCTTGAGAGCAATTTCCAAACGCCTGAAGGTACTAAAGTTTATTTGTACAAACTAACACCACGGGACCATGCAGCCGTCATACCGCTCAGGAAGGAGACACATTCTGTCTCCTAGAGATGAACGTACTTTGGTGTGAAAAGTACAAGTCAATCCCAGAACAACAGCAAAGGACCTTGTGAAGATGCTGGAGTAAACAAGTATATATATCCAGAATAAAACGAGTCCTACAGTTGGGCAAAAAAGTCAGCCACCAATTGTGCAAGTCCTCCCACTTAAAAAGATGAGACAGGCCTGTAATTTTCATCATAGGTACACTTCAACTATGACAGACAAAATGAGAAAAAAAATCCAGAAAATCACATTTTAGGATTTTTAATGAATTTATTTGCAAATTATGGTGGAAAATAAGTATTTGGTCAATAGCAAAAGTTTATCTCAATACTTAGTTATATACCCTTTGTTGGCAATGTCAGAGGTAAAACGTTTTCTGTAAGTCTTCACAATGTTTTCACACACTGTTGCTGGTATTTTGGCCATTCCTCCATGCAGATCTCCTCTATAGCAGTGATGTTTTGGGGCTGTTGCTGGGCAACACGGACTTTCAACCCCCTCCAAAGATTTTCTATGGGGTTGAGATCTGGAGACTGGCTACGCCACTCCAGGACCTTGAAATGCTTCCTACGAAGCCACTCCATCGTTGCCCGGGCGGTGTGTTTGGGATCATTGTCATGCTGAAAGACCCAGCCACATTTCATCTTCAATGCCCTTGCTGATGGAAGGAGGTTTTCACTCAAAATCTCACAATACGTGGCCCCATTCATTCTTTCCTTTACACGGATCAGTCGTCCTGGTCCCTTTGCAGAAAAACAGCCCCAAAGCATGATGTTTCCACCCCCATGCTTCACAGTAGGTATGGTGTTCTTTGGATGAAACTCAGCATTCTTTGTCCTCCAAACACGACGAGTTGAGTTTTTACCAAAAAGTTATATTTTGGTTTCATCTGACATTCTCCCAATCTTCTTCTGGATCATCCAAATACTCTCTAGCAAACTTCAGACGGGCCTGGACATGTACTGGATTAAGCAGGGGGACACATCTGGCACTGCAGGATTTGAGTCCCTGGCGGCATAGTGTGTTACTGATGGTAGGCTTTGTTACTTTGGTCCCAGCTCTCTGCAGGTCATTCACTAGGTCCCCCCCGTGTGGTTCTGGGATTTTTGCTCACCGTTCTTGTGAACATTTTGACCCCACGGGGTGAGATCTTGCCCCAGATCGAGGGAGGATATCAGTGGTCTTGTATGTCTTCCATTTCCTAATAATTGCTCCCACAGTTGATTTCTTCAAACCAATCTGCTTACCTATTGCAGATTAAGTCTTCCCAGCCTGGTGCAGGTCTACAAATTTGTTTCTGGTGTCCTTTGACAGCTCTTTGCTCTTGGCCATAGTGGAGTTTGGAGTGTGACTGTTTGAGGTTGTGGACAGGTGTATTTTATACTGATAACAAGTTCAAACTCTTGATTCTAGCCATCCCGGATCCGGGATCGTGAATACAGCCTCAAGCTCATTACCACAACGCAACGTTAACTATTCATGAAAATCGCAAATGAAATGAAATAAATATATTAGCTCTCAAGCTTAGCCTTTTGTTAACAACACTGTCATCTCAGATTTTCAAAATATGCTTTTCAACCATAGCAAAACAAGCATTTGTGTAAGATTATTGATAGCTAGCGTAGCATTTAGCATAGCATTCAGCGGGCAACATTTTCACAAAAACAAGAAAAGCATTCAAATAAAATCATTTACCTTTTGAAGAACTTCAGATGTTTTCAATGAGGAGACTCAGTTTAGATAGCAAATGTTCCGTTTTTCCTGAAAGATTCTTTGTGTAGGAGAAATCGCTCCATTTTGTACATCACGTTTGGCTACCAAAAAAAAATAAAAAATTCAGTCATCAAAACGCCGAACATTTTTCCAAATTAACTCCATAATATCGACTGAAACATGGAAAACGTTGTTTAGAATCAATCCTCAAGGTGTTTTTCACATATCTCTTCGATGATATATCGTTCGTGGAAGTGTGCTTTCTTCTCTGAACCCCCTGGAAAAATGCACGTAGCTGAAGATTATGCAACAATTTCAACAAAGGACACCGGGCGGACACCTGGTAAATGTAGTCTCTTATGGCCAATCTTCCAATGATATGCCTACAAATACGTCACAATGCTGCAGAGACCTTGGGGAAACGGCGTGGATATATTGAAGCAACATCTCAAGACATCAGTCAGAAAGTTAAAGCATGGTCGCAAATGGGTCTTCCAAATGGCCAATGACCCCAAGCATACTTCCAAAGTTGTGGCAAAATTAAATATTAAATATATGCCATTTAGCAGACGCTTTTATCCAAAGCGACTTACAGTCATGTGTGCATACATTCTACGTATGGGTGGTCCCGGGAAAATGGCTCAAGGACAACAAAGTCAAGATATTGGAGTGGCCATCAAAGCCCTGACCTCAATCCTATAGAACATTTGTGGGCAAAACTGATAAAGCGTGTGCGAGCAAGGAGGCCTACAAACCTGACTCAGCTACACCAGCTCTGTCAGGAGGAATGGGACAAAATGCAACTTATTGTGGAACGCTTCTGGAAGGCTACCCGAAATGTTTGACCCAAGTTAAACAATTTAAAGGCAATGCTACCAAATACTAACTGAGTGTATGTAAACTTCTGACCGACTGGGAATGTGATGAAAGAAATAAAAGATTAAACAAATCATTCTCTCCTATTATTCTGACATTTCACATTCTTAAAATAAACTGGTTATCCTAACTGACCTAAGACAGGGAATGTTTACTAGGATTAAATGTCAGGAATGGTGAAAAACTGAGTTTGAATGTTTTTGGCTATGTGTATGTAAACTTCCAACTTCAACTGTATACGACATTTATAAATGCACGTCTCACATCTGAGATATTGCCTCACATGCTGGTCACAAGCAGGAGCTACTATTCTGAAACCAATTGAATCACTCAACAAACAAAAACTTACCACCAACTTACCACCATTGTCATATCATTTACAAACATAATTGATTTAGTCTGTATAGCTTTAAGCAGTATGTAAACTCAGCATACGGCTTAAACTCAGCTGTAAACTCAGCAAAAAAGAAACGTCCCTTTTTCAGGACCCTGTCTTTCAAAGATAATTTGTAAAAATTAAACTTTACTTCACAGATATTCATTATATAGGGTTTAAACACTGTTTCCCATGCTTGTTCAATGAACCATAAACAACTAATGAACTGGCACCTGTGGAACGGTCGTTAAGACACTAACAGCTTACAGGCGGTAGGCAATTAAGGTCACAGTTATGAAAACTTCGGACACTGAAGAGGCCTTTCAACTGACTGAAAAACACCAAAAGAAAGTTGCCCTGTGTCCCTGCTCATCTGCGTGAATGTGCCTTAGGCATGCTGCAAGGAGGCATGAGGACTGCAGATGTGGCCAGGGCAATAAATTGCAATGTCCGTACTGTGAGACGCTTAAGACAGCGCTACAAGGAGACAGGATGGACAGCTGATCGTCCTCGCAGTGGCAGACCACGTGTAACAACACCTGCACAGGATCGGTACATCCGAACATCACACCTGCGGGACAGGTACAGGATGACAACAACAACTGCCCGAGTTACACCATGAACTCACAATCCCTCCATCAGTGCTCAGAATTGACGAGTCACGGTTTTGTCTCACCAGTGGTGATGGTCAGATTTGTGTTTATCATCGAAGGAATGAGGGTTACACCGAGGCCTGTACTCTGGAGCGGGATCGATTTGGAGGTAGAGTGTCCGTCATGGTTGCAATTCATTTGATCACTCTTCATAACATTCTGTATGCAAATTGCCATCATACAAACTGAGGCAGCAGACTTTGTGAAAATTCATATTTGTGTCATTCTCAAAACTTTTGGCCACAACTGTACTGGTGTCTGGAACTATATTGGAGGGATGCAGCACCATTCTTCCACGAGACATTCAATCATTTGGTGTTTCGTTGATGGAAAACTCTCTCCGGGCACTGCTCCAGAATCTCCCATAAGTGTTCAATTGGGTTGAGATCTGGTGACTGAGACTGGCCATTGCATATGGTTTACATCGTTGTCATTCTCATCAAACCATTAAATGACCACTCATGCTTTGTGGCCGGGGCATTGTCATCCTATGGGGGCGTAGCCCTGGTAGCCAAAGTAATGGCCTGAAATGATTTATACATGACCCTTAGCATGATCGGATGCGTATTACTTCATTTAGTTAGGAACCACACCTGTGTGGAGTTATCCCTCATTTTGTAAAGTTTTTCCATTATTTTGGCAGTGACCTGAACATCTAACCTCGAGAAGAATTTTGATGAAGAATTGATTGGGGGGGTTGAAGAAGGATAAGGAGGCAATGATGATGAAACAACATTAGCTGGATCACTTCAGATCACATTGTCGTCTACATGTTTCTTCCTCGTTCATCCCGATCCTGACCCACTTCCCAACTCGCCTGGCAATGGCAGAACCGGCACCACACTGAACGCCATCCCACTCCTACCCTCAGAAGCCCAGGCAGTCTCTTTGCTAACCCCCAATTTAATGAAGTTATAGGTTGTATCACATCCGGCCGTGATTTGGAGTCCCATAGGGCGGCACACAATTGGCCCAGTGTCGTCCGAGTTTGGCCGGGGTAAATAAGAACGTGTTCTTAACTGACTTGCCTAGTTAAATAAAGGTACAAATGAATAAATGGTAGTGGAGCGGCCGGAGAAGAGAGTGGCATGCATACACCTTCTCTCTGATGTTCTCCCACTTCTTCAAATCTATCTCTGCCCAGGAGATGGGCTTTGTGAATTATTCATCAGAGAGCTCTCTTTTTTCGTCTTCTCCTCTGTTGCTTTCTCCCTCTCTCTCTCTCTCTCTCTCTCTCTCTCTCTCTCTCTTTCTCTTTCTCTTTCTCTTTCTCGCTCTCGCTCTGTGAGATGCAAATGGCTTCATTTGAAGAACGGCATACTTGGAAACAATTAATCAGTGCCCGTTTACTTCCCCATAAATAGAAAAGGACAGTTATTTTCTACCAATTTTCTATCCGTGCCACAAGTCTATGGTTTTTACCCATATACCGTAGGCTGTGGGTTTATCATACAGAGTGGTCAGTCACCTGTAATTGGCTTTTACAA
Organism: Oncorhynchus keta; assembly: GCF_023373465.1. Classification (NCBI taxonomy): domain Eukaryota; kingdom Metazoa; phylum Chordata; class Actinopteri; order Salmoniformes; family Salmonidae; genus Oncorhynchus; species Oncorhynchus keta. The sequence continues at coordinate 48,667,707 of NC_068447.1, read as the reverse complement.
TGTGCTCAGACACCTCTGATTGGCTCATACAGAGGTGTCTGCCACCTGTGATTGGCTCATACAGAGGGGACAGGGCCAATGAGATTACCTGGCGGGAATTGATTGATACAGGTAGTATAAATCAAGTACTATGGATGAGAGTCGGGTACATGTTCAGACTTGACCATAGGTTTGTGCAGGTACAAAAAAAGGGGGTGGGGGGAGTTAACAGTACTTTCACACTGGGGTAGCAGGGTAGCCTAGTGGTAAGAGCATTGGACTAGTAAACGGAATGGTTGCAAGTTCAAACCCCCGAGCTGACAAGGTACAAATATGTTGTTTTGCCCCTGAACAGGCACTGTTCCTAGGCCGTCATTGAAAATAAGAATGTGTTCTTATCTGACTTGCCTGGTTAAGTAAAGGTATAAATAAAATTTGACCCGCCAACCCCCTTCTTTCAAACCTTTTCATCCTCCATCAACCTCTACTCTATTTTTAACCTATGCTAAGTACCCCACTCTTCCTGTCTTTAGCCCCCGCCCCCCTCTTTCAACCCCTAACCCCTCAATTCCCATCCTTCTCCTTCAACCTCTCTCACTGCTCCCTCACCCCCATCAATGCTAACCCCAATTGTCTCCCATCTCAGATCTCCACGCGCCCAGCCCGTGCCTGGCAAAGGCCTGCGAGTTTGGCGCTGTGTGTGTGGTGAAGAACGACAAGCCCGTATGTGAGTGCCCCGAAGCCTGCCTCCAGACACCCGACCCAGTGTGCGGCAGTGATGGCCACAGCTACGGCAGCCATTGTGAGATGAGGGCCACGGGCTGCGCCCTGCAGAGGGAGATCCACATCCAGCACCGAGGACCCTGCGGTGAGTACCAGACTATACAGTAGTACACTATGTCTGTATACTGTACATGCCTGACCATGTAACCTGACCAGGAAACAGGAATAACTCTGGGCCCTAGGGTGTAAGGTCATGTGATGTGGTCAGAGAAAAACTCCTGGTCTTCAAAGGATACTTCAGGATGTTGGTAATGAGGCCCTTTATCTACTTCCCCAGAGTCAGATGAACTGGTGGATTCCATTTATATGTCACTGTGTCCAGTATGAAGGAGGTTAGAGGTAGTTTCTCGAGCCAATCACCCCATTCCTTCTGCAGGCATCTTTAGATCTTAATTCAGAGCAGATATTTAAAGGGATACTTCTGGATTTTGGTAATGAGGCCCTTTGTCTACTTCCCCAGAGTCAGATGAACTTGTGGATTCCATTTGTTGTCTCTGTTGGAAGGAAGTTGCTAACTAGCTTTAGTGTAATGACTGGAAGTCTATGGCTAAAGCCTGCAATTTCCCTATTATTGACCTTTCTCGTTGAAGATGGGATCTTCTTCCAATGAGAGGGGGAACAGCCATGCTCCTACTGTTGAAATGGTGACTGAGTCATGAGTCTTTGTCTGCTCTCGAGCACCGGGGTAAAAATATCCTGGCTTCCGCCTGCACTCATTTCATTGCCTGTTTTCTTTTTCTTCCCTAAAGTCTGGTTAGTCCACTTGACGAAGCCATTTTAGCTAGACTTGTTAATGGCATCTCTAGTGCTCATTTTCCCATAAAGGGTCATTGATGATGGCAATGATTAACATTTTCCTTTTATCTACAAACTGTTTGCGCCCGTTTCTTCCATTCCATATCCTTTCCTCTTAGTCATCAGCCAGAGTTCACTCTCTGCAGCTTTAGTTTGAATACAATTCTATTTTACTGTAGATGTGGTCTACGGCAGAGGCATATATCTGCCCAGTAAGGAACATGTACAGTAGGCTGACATGTCATGTGTAGACTAACTATGCCCAGACGTGAACAAATTCAGATAAATATTTACATCTCTTCACTTCTCTCTTCTCTTATAGGCTACTTAGTAAAGGTCATGCATGTTGCCTGCATGTAGCCATTTGGTCCTAAACAGGTAATAGCTTTTGATTTGATTGGATTAGGATCTCCATTAGCCGATGCCAATGGCGACACCTAGTCTTACTGGGGTCCGACACATAACGGAAAACACATTACAGACAAAAGACTTTACATTTGACATACATTTAAAAACATTAACATGTAGTGTGTGTGTATCTATCAGTTACACATCCAGTACCAGTCAATAGTTTGGACACACCTACTCATTCAAGGGTTTTTGTTTATTTAGACTATTTTCTACATTGTAGAGTAATAGTGAAGACATCAAAACTATGAAATAACACATATGGAATCATGTAGTAACCAAAAAAGTGTTAAACATATCAAAATACATTTTCTATTTGAGATTTTTCAAATAGCCTCCCTTTTCATTGATGACAGCTTTGAACACTCTTGGCATTATCTCAGCCAGTTTCACCTGGTATGCTTTGTGGGAACTCTTGCAGGAGTTCCCACATATGTTGAGTACTTGTTGGCTGCTTTTCCTTCACTCTGCGGTCCGACTCATCCCAAACCATATCAATTTGTTTGAGGTCGGGAGATTGTGGAGGCCAGGACATCTGATGCAGCACTCAATCACTCTCCTTCTTGGTAAAATAGCCCTTACACAGCCTGGAGGTATGTTGTGTCATTGTCCTGTTAAAAAAAAAGAAAAAATTATAGTCCCACTAAGCCCAAACCAGATGGGATGGCGTATCGCTGCTGAATGTTGTGGCTGCCATGCTGGTTAAGTCTGCCTTGAATTCTAAATAAATCACAGACAGTGTCACCAGCAAAGCACCCCCACACCATCACACCTCCTCCTCCATGCTTTACGGTGGTAAATACACATGCGAAGATCATTCATTCACCCACACTGCGTCTCACAAATTTGGACTCCAGTCCAAAGGACAAATTTCTACCGGTCTAATGCTCCTGTTTCTTGACCTAAGCAAGTCTCTTCTTATTATTGGTGTCCTTTAGTAGTGGTGTCTTTGCAGCAATTCCACCATGAAGGCCTGATTCACACAGTCTCCTCTGAACAGTTGATGTTGAGATGTGTCTGTTACTTGAACTCTGAAGCATTTATTTGGCCTGCAATTTCTGAGGCTGGGAACTTCAATGAACTTATCCTTTAAAAAAAAAAAATATTTCACCTTTATTTAACCAGGTAGGCAAGTTGAGAACAAGTTCTCATGTACAATTGCGACCTGGCCAAGATAAAGCAAAGCAGTTCGACAGATACAACGACACAGAGTTACACATGGAGTAAAACAAACATACAGTCAATAATACAGTATAACCTGTTAATCCTACCCCCTACTTTTTCGAACATTCTGTTAAGAATTGCGCAACATTTCAGCGTCCTGCTACTCATGCCAGGAATATAGTATATGCATATGATTAGTATGTGTGGATAGAAAACACTCTGACGTTTCTAAAACTGGTTAAATCACGGCTGTGACTATAACAGAGCCTGTGTTTCATCGAAAAGCTCAAGAAAAACTGATCACTGAAAACTGGAAAAAGTATCAATGCGCCACTTGCATGTCTTGTTTATGGGAAACCAAATTACATGGGGCTGAGATTGCAAGTCCTACAGCTTCCACACGATGTCGCCAGTCTTGTCAATTGCCTGGCCTTTGTTTCTTGGTCAAACGAGTAAGAGAGAGCCCATTCCTTCCAGTCTCCGACAGGATGTTTTGGATGAGAAATTTTCGACCATGAGTTCAAGACATGGAGCTTTTGAATACACATCGCCCCGTGATCAATTTGATAGATCATTAACGTTTACTAATACCTAAAGTTGGATTACAAATGTATTTCGAAGTGTTTTGTGAAAGTTTATCGTCAACTTTTTTAATTAAAAAAAATGACGTTCCGTTTTAAAACGCTGTTTTTTCCTGGATCACACAGTCTTCATAGATCGATATTTAGGGTATATATGGACCGATTTAATCGGAAAAAAAAGACCCAATAGTGATGTTTATGGGGCATCTAGGAGTGCCAACAAAGAAGATCGTCAAAGGTAATGAATGTTTTATATTTTATTTCTGCGTTTTGTGTACCGCCGGCTATGCTAATTATTTTGTTTACGTCCCCTTCAGGTATTTCGGGGTGTTGCATGCTATCAGATAATAGCTTCTCATGCTTTCGCCGAAAAGCATTTTAAAAATCTGACTTGTTGGCTGGATTCACAACGAGTGTAGCTTTAATTCAGTACCCTGCATGTGTGTTTTAATGAACGTTTGAGTTTTAACGAGTGCTATTAGCATTTAGCGTAGCGCATTTGCATTTCCAGATGGCTAGATGGGACGCATGCGTGTCGGGTCGACTTAAGAGGATAAACAAGTCTATATACAATGTGAGCAAATGAGGTGAGAAGGGAGGTAAAGGCAAACAAGGCCATGGTGGCAAAGTAAATACAATATAGCAAGTAAAACACTGGAATGGTAGTTTTGCAATGGAAGAATGTGCAAAGTAGAAATAAAAATAATGGAGCAGAGGTAACTCTGGGTCTTCCATTCCTGTGGTGGTCCTCATGAGTTCCAGTTTCATCATAGCGCTTGATGGTTTTTGCTGCACTTGAAGCAACTTTTTAAAGATTTTTGAAGCAAGTTCTTGAAATGTTCCATATTGACTGACATTCATGTCTTAAATTAATGATGGAATGTCATTTATCTTTGATTATTTGAGCTGTTCTTGCCATAATATTGACTTGGTCTTTTACCAAATAGGGCAATCTTCGGAATACACCCCCTACCTTGTTACAACACAATAGAAACACATTAAGAAGGAAAGAAATTCCACAAATTAACTTTTAAGAAGGCACACCTGTTAATTGAAATACAGTGCCTTGCGAAAGTATTCGGCCCCCTTGAACTTTGCGACCTTTTGCCACATTTCAGGCTTCAAACATAAAGATATAAAACTGTATTTTTTTGTGAAGAATCAACAACAGGTGGGACACAATCATGAAGTGGAACGACATTTATTGGATATTTCAAACTTTTTTAACAAATCAAAAACTGAAAAATTGGGCGTTTGTTATTTCATAGTTTTGATGTCTTCAATATGGCGTATCGTATCGACAATGTAGAAAATAGTAAAAATCACGGAAAATCCTTGAATGAGTACGTGTTCTAAAACATTTCTAAACTTTGTCATTATGGGGTATTGTGTGTAGATTGATGAGGATAAGGCTGTAAAATAACAATGTGAAAAAAGTAAAGGGGTCTGAATTAGAGGTCGACCGATTATGTTTTTTCAACACAGATACCGATACCGATTATTGGAGGACCAAAAAAAAGCAGATTCTGATTAATCATCCGATTAAAAAAAACATGTATATATTTATTCGTAATAATGACAATTACAACAAATGAATGAACACTTATTTTAACTTAATATAATACATCAAAAAAATCCATTTTGCCTCAAATACAAAATGAAACATTTGGTTTAAATAAATGCAAAAACAAAGTGTTGGAGAAGAAAGTAAAAGTGCAATATGTGCCATGTAAAAAAGCTAACGTTTAAGTTCCTTGCTCAGAACATGAGAACATATGAAAGCTGGTGGTTCCTCTTAACATGAGTCTTCAATATTCCCAGGTAAGAAGTTTTAGGTTGAGGTTATTATAGGAATTATAGGACTATTTCTCTCTATACCATTTGTATTTCATATACCTTTGACTATTGGATGTTCTTATAGGTACTTTAGTATAGCCAGTGTAACAGTATAGCTTCCGTCCCTCTCCTCGCCCCTACCTGGGCTCGAACCAGGAACACATCGACAACAGCCACCAACGAAGCATCGTTACCCATCGCTCCACAAAAGCCGCGGCCCTTGCAGAGCAAGGGGAACAACTACTCCAAGTCTCAGAGCGAGTGACGTTTGAAATGCTATTAACACGCACCCCGCTAACTAGCTAGCCATTTCACATCGGTTACACCAACCTAATCTCCGGAGTTGATAGGCTTGAAGTCATAAACAGCGAAGAGCTGCTGGCAAACACACGAAAGTGCTGTTTGAATGAATGCTTACGAGCATGCTGCTGCTCAGTCAGACTGCTCTATCAAATATCAAATCATAGACTTAATTATAACATAATAACACACAGAAATATGAGCCTTAGGTCATTAATATGGTCAAATCTGGAAACTATAATTTCGAAAATAAAGTGTTTATTCTTTCAGTGAAATATGGAACCGTTCCGTATTTTATCTAACGGATGGCATCCCTAAGTCTAAATATTGCTGTTACATTGTACAACCTTCAATGTTATGTCATAATTATGTACAATTCTGGCAATTTAATTACGGCCTTTGTTATGAATAACTGGACTTCACACAGTTCGCAATGAGCCAGGCGGCCCAAACTGCTGCATATACCCTCACTGCTTGCACGGAACGCAAGAGAAGTGACAATTTCCCTAGTTATAAGAAATTCATGTCAGCAGGCAATATTAACTAAATACAGTGAGGGAAAAAGGTATTTGATCCCCTGCTGATTTTGTACGTTTGCCCACCGACAAATAATTTATCAGTCTATAATTTTAATGGTAGGTTTATTTGAACAGTGAGAGACAGAATAACAACAAAGAAATCCTGAAAAATGCTTGCCAAAAATGTTATAAATTGATTAGCATTTTACTGAGGGAAATAAGTATTTGACCCCTCTGCAAAACATGACTTAGTACTTGGTGGCAAAAACCTTGTTGGCAGTCACAGATGTCAGACGTTTCTTGTAGTTGGTCACCAGGTTTTGAACACATCTCTGGAGGGATTCTGTCCCACTCCTCTTTGCAGATCTTCTCCAAGTCATTAAGGTTTCCAGGCTGACGTTTGGCAACTCGAACCTTCAGCTCCTGCCACATATTTTCTATGGGATTAAGGTCTGGAGACTGGCTAGGCCACTCCAGGACCTTAATGTGCTTCTTCTTGAGCCACTCCTTTGTTGGCCTTGGCCGTGTGTTTTGGGTCATTGTCATGCTGGAATACCCATCCACAACCCATTTTCAATGCCCGGGCTGAGGGAAGGAGTTTCTCACCCAAGATTTGACGGTACATGGCCCCGTCCATCGTCCCTTTGATGCGGTGAAGTTGTCCTTTACCCTTAGCAGAAAAACACCCCCAAAGCATAATGTTTCCACCTCCATGTTTGATGGTGGGGATGGTGTTCTTGGGGTCATAGGCAGCATTCCTCCTCCTCCAAACACGGCGAGTTGAGTTGATGCCAAAGAGCTCCATTTTGGTCTCATCTGACCACAACACTTTCACCCAGTTGTCCTCTGAATCATTCAGATGTTCATTGGCAAACTTCAGATGAGCATGTATATGTGCTTTCTTGAGCAGGAGGACCTTGCAGGTGCTGCAGGATTTCAGTCCTTCACGGCGTAGTGTGTTACCAATTGTTTTCTTGGTGACTATGGTCCCAGCTGCCTTGAGATCATTGACAAGATCCTCCCGTGTAGATCTGGGCTGATTCCTCACCGTTCTCATGATCATTGCAACTCCACGAGGTGAGATCTTGCATTGAGCCCCAGGCCGAGGGAGATTGACAGTTCTTTTGTGTTTCTTCCATTTGCGAATAATCGCACCAACTGGTGTCACCTTCTCACCAAGCTGCTTGGCGATGGTCTTGTAGCCCATTCCAGCCTTGTGTAGGTCTACAATCTTGTCCCTGACATCCTCGGAGAGCTCTTTGGTCTTGGCCATGCTGGAGAGTTTGGAATCTGATTGATTGATTGCTTCTGTGAACAGGTGTATTTTATACAGGTAACAAGCTGAGATTAGGAGCACCTGTATAAAAGACACCTGGGAGCCAGAAATATTTCTGATTGAGAGGGGGTCAAATACTTATTTCCCTCATTAAAATTCAAATCAATTTATAACATTTTTGACATGCGTTTTTCTGGATTTTTTTTGTTGTTATTCTGTTCAAATAAACCTACCATTACAATTATAGACTGATCATTTCTTTGTCAGTGGGCAAACGTACAACATCAGCAGGGGATCAAATACTTTTTCCCTAACTGTATGCCGGTTTAAAAATATATACTTGTGTATTGATTTTAAAGAAAGGCATTGATGTTTATGGTTAGGTACATTGGTGCAACGACAGTGCTTTTTTCGCAAATGCCCTTGTTAAATCATCACCCATTTGTCGAAGTAGGCTGTGATTCACTGAGAAATTAACAGGCACCGCATTGATTATATGCAACGCAGAACACGCTAGATAAACTATTAATATCATCAACCATTTGTAGTTAACTAGTGATTATGTTTAAGATTGATAGTTTTTTATAAGATCAGTTTAATGCTAGCTAGCAACTTACCTTGGCTTCTTGCTGCCCTCGCGTAACAGGTAGTCAGCCCGCCACGCAGGCTCCTTGTGGAGTGCAATGTAAGGCAGGTGGTTAGAGCGTTGGACTAGTAACCGGAAGGTTGCAAAAACAAATCCCCAAGCTGACAAGGTAAAAATCTGTCGTTCTGCCCCTGAACTAGGCAGTTAACCCACCGTTCCGAGGCCATCATTGAAAATAAGAATATGTTCCTAACCGACTTGCCGAGTTAAATAAAGGTGTACATTTTTTTTTGCCAAATCTGTATTTTTGTTATGAAAACATGAATCGGCCATTCCGATTAATCGGTCAACCTCTAGTCTGAATACTTGCCGTAGGCACTGTGAACTCATTGATATGAACCTGGGAGAACCGCAAACTGTCCTTCAGGTCCTGGACCTCTCTGGTCAGGTCGTCCATTATTTTATTAGTTGGCAACTCCAGTATTTGGACAAAACACTTGACGCTATTTTCTTGTTGTTGTAAAAACTGTTTGTAGTACTCTTTTTGTTTGTTTAAAATTTCTTTCACCTGTGATAAAGAGACACCGTTGTCCCCAACGGTACTTCCATCGGCTTTGGTCTATGTCTTGCTAGTAATTTAGGCCACGCTGTTACTCCTCACAGTTCCAGACAGGGCAGGTCACAGAGCAGATGGAAACGGCAAGAAACAACAGTGATTCAAACAGTCACACTTCCGGGGCAATCCGTGGTCCAATCTGCAAGGGATGTGGGCTGTGTACAAGCTGCTAAGGAAACCTGGCTAGCGTGACAGCTAGTTAATGTTAGTTAGAAGCTAGGCTAGCGTCTGTGCCAATAAGGGAAGAATGAGCTAGTGCTCTGCAGAAAAATAGACCTAATATTGTTCCGTGCAATACAGTGACTGCCCTACACCTTATTGTGATGTTGTATGTTGACAATTATTTGAAAATAATTCTGTTTTTTTCATAGTTATTTTGCAAAAGAAAGCCACAAAAAAGATACATGTTTCAATGCATGCCACCGGAACTTGAACCCTAAAATAAAATACTGCTCAAAAAAATAAAGGGAACACTGAAACAACACAATGTAACTCCAAGTCAATCACACTTCTGTGAAATCAAACTGTCCACTTAGGAAGCAACACTGATTGACAAATGTCACATGCTGTTGTGAAAATGTAATTAATAGACAGGTGGAAATTATAGGCAAATAGCAAGACACCCCCAATAAAGAAGTGGTTCTGCAGGTGGTGACCACAGACCACTTCTCAGTTCCTATTCTTCCTGGATGATGTTTTGGTCACTTTTGAATGCTGGCGGTGCTTTGACTCTAGTGGTAGCATGAGACGGAATCTACAACCCACACAAGTGGCTCAGGTAGTGCAGCTCATCCAGGGTGGCACATCAATGCGAGCTGTGGCAAGAAGGTTTGCTGTGTCTGTAAGCGTAGTGTCCAGAGCATGGAGGCGCTACCAGGAGACAGGCCAGTGCATCAGGAAACGTGGAGGAGGCCGTAGGAGGGCAACAACCCAGCAGCAGGACCGCTGCCTCTGCCTTTGTGCAAGGAGGAGCAGGAGGAGCACTGCCAGAGCCCTGCAAAATGACCTCCAGCAGGCCACAAATGTGTATGTGTCTGCTCAAACGGTCAGAAACAGACTCCATGAGGGTGGTATGAGGGCCCGACGTCCACAGGTGGGGGTTGTGCTTTTACAGTTCAACACCGTGCAGGACGTTTGGCATTTGCCAGAGAACACCAAGATTGGCAAATTCGCCACTGGCGCCCTGTGCTCTTCACAGATGAAAGCAGGTTCACACTGAGCACATGTGACAGACATGACAGAGTCTGGAGACGCCGTAGAGAACGTTCTGCTGCCTGCAACATCCTCCAGCATGACCGGTTTGGCAGTGGGTCAGTCATGGTGTGGGGTGGCATTTCTTTGGGGGGCCGCACAGCCCTCCATGTGCTTGCCAGAGGTAGCCTGACTGCCATTAGGTACCGAGATGAGATCCTCAGACCCCTTGTGGGACCATATGCTGGTGCGGTTGGCCCAGGGTTCCTCCTAATGGAAGACAATGCTAGACCTCATGTGGCTGGAGTGTGTCAGCAGATCCTGCAAGAGGAAGGCATTGATGCTATGGACTGGCCCACCCATTCCCTAGACCTGAATCCAATTGAGCACATCTGGGACATCATGTCTCACTCCATCCACCAAAGCCACGTTGCACCACAGACTGTCCAGGAGTTGGCGGATGCTTTAGTCCCGGTCTGGGAGGAAATCCCTCAGGAGACCATCTGCCACCACATCAGGAGCATGCCCAGGCGTTGTAGGGAGGTCATACAGGCACGTGGAGGCCACACACACTATTGAGCCTCATTTTGACTTGTTTTAAGGACATTACATCAAAGTTGGATCAGCCTGTAGTGTGGTTTTCCACTTTAATTTTGAGTGTCACTCCAAATCCAGACCTCCATGTGTTGATAAATTTGATTTCCATTGATCATTTTTGAGTGATTTTGTTGTCAGCACATTCAACTATGAAAGAAAAAAAGTATTTAATAAGAATATTTCATTCATTCAGATCTAGGATGTGTTATTTTAGTGTTCCCTTTATGAGCAGTGTAGTAAAATCAACGCAATGTTATCGCATAAAACTGACTCATCACCATAGTACAAAAAGAGGGCTTGCAATTTCAGCCAATCACGCACATTTACCTCATAATATGGTTGAATCAAGTCACACTTCAACAAACGTTTTCACTCGTCAGCGCAAATTGGACAAAATCATTGCATGTTGCCATGCATATTGTCAGAATTGCAGCAGCAAAATCAAGCGTTTTTGCCAGCAAATATCAAAAAACATCTCTGCAATTTCCTGGAGGGAACAATAATGCAGAATAATAGAGATGCCTGAGGCCCTTTATCAGCCATTAACACAGACTGCCAATACCCTAGCCACTGTTAGCCACCGTGTGCAGTTACATCTGCCACCACCAGCACACAGAGAGAGATGACATTTGCCTGGCTTGGCTTAGCACAGTTACGCTAGCTCTCCGCTTGCTCTACCCCCTGTTTCAACTCGAGTTTCATGTTTAATCCATTGCAGTGTTGCTGGCAGGGGGGCCAATGTGACTCCACTATTATTTCCTCCCTTCCAAATTGGAATCTATGCGCATAAGGATGTATTCCAATGGGAAATGCAGCAAAAGGAATGTGTGAGCCGGGTGGGCAAACTCAACTGTGTTCATGCTGCCAGCGTTAGGTAGACAGGTCTCGCCGTGGCGCCGCCGGGGGGTAATGAATAGTCTTCATTTAAAAAGGCGAGGAAGAATCGGGCCTTTCCATGTTTGTGTAACACAGCACACACACACACAGCACTATGGATGGCAGTGAGTCCACACAGAAACAGGAGTCAGCGAAACAGGGCAATAAAAGTGGCAGGCGGGCAGTGCTTGGCGAAGGCTCTAGGAATGATGATGGTGATCTGGTTTATTCTGGGCTGTTTGCACTGCTTTACACAAGCCTCTTCAAACTCCACTGAGTCATCACCTCCCTCCGTCTCCACTATTATCTGGCTTAATTATCACGGCTCGTTCATGTCACTGGCATACTGGGTGGGGGGTAGATAAGTAAGTGTGTGTGTGTGTGTGTGTGTGTGTGTGTGTGTGTGTGTGTGTGTGTGTGTGTGTGTGTGTGTGTGTGTGTGTGTGTGTGTGTGTGTGTGTGTGTGTGTGTGTGTGTGTGTGGCCTATATGCATGGTCATAATCAGATTTTTCTTTTGAAAAAAGGATGTAAAACCTGTGCTAGGGGAAATAGTCATCTTTACTGCTCCGGTGCGGTCCGATAGTGAGAAGTTACATGTTTTATTATTCTGTTGTATTTCCTCCTCCCGAGTGGCGGGTGACCTTGTGTATCTGGCTGGCTGGACGAGGCAGAGACACGCATGCTAAAAGACCACAGATATCAGTCGCTCCGAAAAGGCACTTTCTATATATAGATGAGAGGAGAGAGAAGTCATTGGAGAACAGAGAAAAACATGTGTGTTTCACAGTTGCTGCAAACAATGCATACTTTACTCGTTGTCAGGAAGTTAAAAGAGGAGAGGTACATCAAGGGAGGAGAGGAGGGACAGAGCGATAGTAATAGTAGATGGAATAATATGAGAATATAAGCAGGCAACAGAGAGGGAGAGACATGAGAGGAGTGGGGAGGAAGTTAAAAGAGGAGAGGTAAATAAAAGGAGGAGAGGAGGGACAGAGCGATAGTAATAGTAGATGGTATAATATGAGAATATAAGCAGGCAACAGAGAGGGAGAGACATGAGAGGAGTGGGGAGGAAGTTAAAAGAGGAGAGGTAAATCAAGGGAGGAGAGGAGGGACAGAGTGATAGTAATAGAGCAGACACTGGGAGGTCGGCTGGGGACTATTTTATCGGCTGGGGACTATATTTTATCGGCTGGGCTATTTTAGAGCCCTTCACTAAACAAACGTCTCTCGTTCTCTTCGTGTTATAGAACAACTCCTCCCTCCATCCCCGGTTGTAGCTCGTGTCTCCTGGACCATTATTATTCGTCTGAGAGGATGTGTAACGTTCTGAGGCTGGAGAGGCTCTTTAGCTTTTTGTTTCCCCACCGTCTCGCTCTCTATCCATCACTCGAAATGGCTGTCTCCTCAAGGCCACTTTTTACAACCCCCCCCCCCCGTCAGACACGCCGCCCCACCGCGTTAATGCTGTTAGTGCTAGCTATCAAGGCCCTATGTATACAGCCAATAAGGCAGCCCGGTTGGGTCCGGGTTAGCTGGGTGTGTCCCGATCAGCCGACACCAACGACCGGCAGCACTGGCTGGAACAGAGCGAGCCAGGAGGAGGGAAATGAACAAGCGAAGCCTTTTATTGGGACACGGGCCCTGATAAAGGACGACACTCGCCGTGATTTATAGCCCTTGGGTCCGGCGCGCCGGTGTCACAGTGATCTCCATCACCGCTGGCTGCCACCTCAACCACATTTTCTTTTTGGGGTGCCTGCATGTATATTTGAATCAGGCCCCTAGGCCGGGATAACCGAGTGCCTGTGCGACACGGGCTGATTTCCTGACTTAATTCATATGTAATAAGGTGTAAATAACAGGTAAATAACACGGGGGAGGGGGAGTTTCCCATCATTGATATACTCAACGTGTCGGTAGTAGGCAATGCAAGGCAGAGGGTAAGAAACTGAATGGAAAACAAGCAAAGGATCAGACTAAATGGAATCTGGAAAGAGAGGATTCTTGTCAGTATTCTCAGTCCAGATCATCCACTGAAACGTGCAGACGTGTCAAGACTGCAGGCCATCTGGGGGCCTCTTGACATGACCAGCCTTTCGAGGGGGGTTAGGTAAAAACATGGCATCATGGTAACACCACGGTTGTGGTTCTATCTGTCCCCTCTCTCTTTTTCTTACTCGCTAACTCACTAAATTCCCTGACACACATACAGTGGGGCAAAAAAGTATTTAGTTAGCCACCAATTGTGCATGTTCTCCCACTTAAAAAGATGAGAGGCCTGTCATTTTCATCATAGGTACACTTCAACTATGACAGACAAAATGAGAAAAAAATCCAGAAAATCACATTGAAGGATTTTTAATGTATTTGCAAATTATGTTGGAAAATAAGTATTTAGTCAATAACAAAAGTTTATCTCAATACTTTGTTATATATCATTTGCTGGCAATGACAGAGGTCAAATGTTTTCCGTAAGTCTTCACAAGGTTTTCACACACTGTTGCTGTTATTTTGGCCCATTCCTGCATGCAGATCTCCTCAAGAGCAGTGATGTTTTGGGGCTGTTGCTGGGCAATACAGACTTTCAACTCCCTCCAAAGATTTTCTATGGGGTTGAGATCTGGAGACTGGCTAGGCCACTCCAGGACCTTGAAATGCTTCTTACGAAGCCACTCTTTCGTTGCCCGGGCGGTGTGTTTGGGATCATTGTCATGCTGAAAGACCCAGCCACGTTTCATTTTCAATGCCCTTGCTGATGGAAGGAGTTTTTCACTGAAAATCTCACGATAAATGGCCCTATTCATTCTTTCCTTTACACGGATCAGTCGTCCTGGTCCCTTTGCAGAAAAACCCCCAAAGCATGATGTTTCCAACCCCATGCTTCACAGTAGGTACGGTGTTCTTTGGATGCAACTCAGCATACTTTGTCCTCCAAACACGACTAGTTGAGTTTTTACCAAAAAGCTTTATTTTGGTTTCATCTGACCATATGACATTCTCCCAATCTTCTTCTGGATCATCCAAATGCTCTCTAGCAAACTTCAGACGGGCCTGGACATGTACTGGCTTAAGCCGGGTGTAACGGTTTTCTTTGGGTGAAGTAGAGGCGGACCAAAACGCAGCGTGGTGGTTATTCATGATTTTTAATAAAGACACTAGACATGAATAAACTAACAAAAACAATAAACGTGGAACTAAAAACAGCCCTATCTGGTGCAAAACACAGAGACAGGAACAATCAACCACAAACACACAGTGAAACCCAGGCTACCTAAATATGGTTCCCAATCAGAGACAATGACTAACACCTGCCTCTGATTGAGAACCATATCAGGCCAGACATAGAAATAGACAAACAAGACATCCAACATAGAATGCCCACTCAGGTCACACCCTGACCAACCAAAACATAGAAACATACAAAGCAAATTATGGTCAGGGTGTGACACCCCCAGGTCTGGCACTGCAGGATTTGAGTCCCTGGCGGCGTAGTGTGTTACTGATGGTAGGCTTTGTTACTTTGGTCCCAGCTCTCTGCAGGTCATTCACTAGGTGAGGGGTGAGATCTTGCGTGGAGCCCCAGATCGAGGGAGATTATCAGTGGTCTTGTGTGTCTTCCATTTCCTAATAATTGCTCCCACTGTTGATTTCTTCAAACCAAGCTGCTTACCTATTGCAGATTCAGTCTTCCCAGCCTGGTGCAGGTCTACAATTTTGTTTCTGGTGTCCTTTGACAGCTCTTTGGTCTTGGCCATAGTGGAGTTTGGAGTGTGACTGTTTGAGGTTGTGGACAGGTGTCTTTTATACTGATAACAAGTTCAAACAGGTGCCATTAATACAGGTAACGAGTGGAGGACAGAGGAGCCTCTAAAAGAAGAAGTTACAGGTCTGTGAGAGCCAGAAATCTTGCTTGTTTGTAGGTGACCAAATACCTATTTTCCACCATAATTTGCAAATAAATTCATAAAAAATCGTACAATGTCATTTTCTGCGGGAGAACTTACACAATTGGTGGCTGACTAAATACTTTTTTGCCCCACTGTACATTTACACACACATTCTCTTTCTCTCCCCATGTTACCCATACTGGTCTTATGTACTGCCTCAGACCCTAACTCTCTCCTACCTGTCTCCCTCCAGACGAGACGTGTGCCAACTGTTCATTCGGGGCGATCTGCGACGGGCAGTCGGGCAGCTGTGTGTGCCCACAAGAGTGCGTGGAGTCCCACCAACCGGTGTGCGGCAGCGACGGCTCCACCTATGACAGCGAGTGTGAGCTCCACGTGCGCGCCTGTACCAAGCAGCTTGACCTGCGTGTGCTCGCCCAGGGAGAATGCAGTGAGTAATGCTACCGCCAAGTGTGTGTGTGCTGTGTCTGTGCGCCTGTCTGTTCCTACCAGCAGTGTGGTGGTACAAATATACTATATAAACGCAACATGCAGCAATTTCAAAGTTTTTCATTGATTTACAGTTCACATCAGGAAATCAGTCAATTGAAATGAATAAATAAGACCCTAATCTATGGATTGGAAACACAGATACTGTTGGTAACAGATCCCTTTATCTTTTAAGTCGTGGATCAGAACACCAGTCAGTATCTGGTGTGACCACCATTTGCCTCATCTCTGTGCATTCAAATTGATAAAATGCAATTGTGTTCATTGTCCGTATCTTATGCCTGCCCATACCATAACCCCACCGACACCATTGGGGCACTCTGTTCACAACGTTCACATCAGCAAACCACTCACCCACACACCACCATACATGTGGTCTGCAGTTGTGAGGCCGGTTGGACGGACTGCCAAGTTCTCTAAAAACGACGTTGGAGGCAGCTTATGGTAGATAAATGAACATTAAATTATCTGGCAACAGCTCTAGTGGACATACCCGCAGTCAGGATGCCAAATGCATGCTCTCTCAAAACTTGAGACATCTTTAGCATTGTGTGGTGTGACATTTTAGAGTGGCCTTCTATTGTCCCCGGCACAAGGAGCAGCTGTGTGATGAGCATGCTGTTTAATCAGTTTGTTGATATGCCACACGTGTCAGGTGGATGGATTATCTTTGCAAAGGAGAAATGCTCACTAATAGAGATGGAAAAAACTGTGTGCAAAACATTTGAGAGAAATAAGCTTTTTGTGTATGGAACATTTCTGGGATCTTTTATTTCAGCTCATGAAACATGTGACCAACACTTTACATGTTGCGTTTATATTTCTGTGCAGTGTCTATGTCTTATTAAAGTAATGTACCTGTATCTCTGTTGTATTCTTCATGATTACACTGCATAGTCACCTATAACCCTTATGTGTGTTTCCAGAGACCTGTGGCAGCGCTGTGTGTGCCTGGGGGGCCCAATGCATCCAGAACAAGTGCGAGTGCACGCAGTGCCAGGGCCAGGCTTTCTCGCCTGTGTGTGGCAGCGACGGCATGACCTATGACAACACTTGCGAGCTGGGCTTGGCATCCTGCGTCCTCAAGAAGAAGATCGAGGTGGCCAAGCTCAGCAGCTGCGAAGAAGGTAGGCATTAGGAAATATAAACTGTTTTTAAATCATATTTTCTTTCCATTGACATTTGTCATTGTCCACTTTGTTGTGGTAGCTACTGTTGTTAGCTGGTGATGTTGATCAATCCCTATTGATACTGTAAGTATCTCCTATTGCCAGGAAAAAATGTACTTGTGGCCGCTACTGATCGGGAAGAGAAAATCGAAACTATGAGGCACAGAGTGCTTTTTAAACATGACTTGCTTCATAAGTAGCAGCCTAGTTCACAATGCCAATC